>NC_086447.1:70648220-70918220 GCF_028390025.1 Pseudophryne corroboree
ATAGCCACTGTAACTGCCGTTCTTTCCCGCCACACACCGGCCTGTAAGGAGCCGGTGCCGCCACCATACCCTGACTAACAACGAACTAACTAAAACTGACCTATAAAGAACTCGGAAACTACCTTCCAACCTAAACAAATGCCCTCATCAGACAAAAAAGAGACGCCATCAGGTCTACTGAAATGGGCGTCCTAAAAACGTGTAAGGGGCGGGGAGGGGAGGAGAACGACCTGTCCCAAAGTGAAAACCTGCAAAACCTGCCGCAGAGGGCGCAGGCCAATAGCACCCTCTGGGATCTCAGGAGAAAAGCAGGGCAAAATCCAACGGGACCCCCACCGTACAAACGGTGATGAGTGGCCAAAAAAGGCTACAGGTTGAGTCCAGTCGAGGAGAGACGAAAAGACGGGTCAACGAGTCAGAGCCAAGGCACTCCCGCAGCCCGCCAAAAATGTAGCGGCTGGCGAGGGCACCCCAACACCGACCCTCCGGCACGCCATCCCGTCGTCCCACGAGTGAACTGAAAAGAAACCAAGGAGAACAAGAAAAATTAGAGGCAAACCAGAAGAAGGCCTGCAGTAAACTGGACAATGGAATCACCTGACATAGCGCTTGTAGGCATTGGATTTCCATCGACCAAGCGCTTTAATCTCAGTCTCAGAAAAACCCAATGAAGCGGGTGTTGTCGCAGCACCAATACGAAAGGAATGTGTGCCATGCAGTGATGGCGACAATCCCAACACAAGGATGCATTGCTTAAATACCAACCGGACAAGCCACACTCCGCCACAACGTGGCAGGGAGTCACCATACACGCGTGCCAAGGTTACGGGGCAGATGCTAGTGTTAGGGCAGGCAGGCAAGGTAATCCAATGCCCACGCCCCAGCTGATCCGTCTTAGAACGGCTTAATTTGCACAGTAACGCATCCGCCAGCAACACATGGGACTCAAGCAAAGGAGGGGCCGCGGACCTGGAGGGGGCCACCAACTCGCCGATCCGAAAGGCTCCGTAAAAAGCCATAGCAAAGGCAAGCCGGAAAAGCAACACCTCATACTGAGAATCGCAAACGGATGGTAAGACCTCCATCAGGCGACCCAGCAGCGCAACCGATATAGGACGCCTGTTGTCCACAGACACAGGAGTGCCACGAGCCCAGCCCTGCAAACAGCGTCTCACCAAAAAGCTTTTAGTGAAATCATGGCTACCCTGTAAGCGCAGAAAAAAGGAGATACCTGCCAGCATCTGGCTGACAACAGCGCGCGACCTCCCAGCTTCGTACATACGCCAGACAAAAGCCAACAGTAGTCGAAAGGAAGGCTTACCTTCGTTTCGCCTGTGCGCAATGAATGCCTCCCATCGATGGAACGCCGCCCGATATTTCACCAGCATGGCTGGAGCCACCGACTGGCTGGCCAAAGCAGTTATCCCAGCCATATAACCTGCCAGCAATGAGAAGGGCATACGTCACCTGTAAGCGCTGCAGCAGGGGCCAACGCGCGAAACCGAGCCCACTGTTGTCTAGAGAGAGCATCGGCAATGCTGTTGTCAACCCCTGGGATGTGCCGCGCAACGAAGTGAACATTCAGACGCAAACAGAGCAAGACCAGGCGGGCCAACAAGCGAAGAACTGGAAGCGAGGAGGATCGCCGCCCATTGATCGCCTGAACCACGCCCAGATTGTCACACCAGAAGACCACGTGCTGGTCTTTGATCCGCTCCCCCCACAGCTCCAATGCAACGACAATGGGAAACAGTTCCAGCAACAAAAGGTTGCGGGTTAAGCCCTTCCGGATTCAGGAGACCGGCCAAGGGGCAGCGGACCATGCACCATCGAGGTACGCACCGTATCCCCAGGAACCCGACGCGTCGGTGAACAACTGGATACCTGGGCTGTGGACTGCCTCAGACAGCCAAATGGCTACGCAATTAAACTCATGCAGAAAGGCATCCCAAACTCGCAGGTCCCTGCAAATCTCGGATGACAATCTAATGAAGTGATGCGGCCTACGAGCGCCAGCCGTCGCCCGCTCCAATTTGCGACAAAAGATTCTACCCATGGGAATGAACCTGCATGCAAAATTGAAAAGACCGAGAAGGGATTGGCACTGGCGCAAGGTAACCTTGCCACCTGCCAATGCCCTCTCAATACTCTAACGCAACTTGGCAACTTTGTCTAAGGGCAATCGGCAGCATCCAGCCTCAGTATCCAGCTCGATGCCTAGACACGAGAGGCGGGTGCAAGGACCCTCACATTTATCCGGAGCGATTGGTACCCCGAACTCGGAAAAAAGTGCTTTCAAGGAGAATAGCAGCCGAGCACATCTGTCCGAGCCACAAGGCCCGATGCACAGGAAATCGTTCAGATAGTGTGCGACTCCCAGTTCCCCCGTCCCAGCGCAAACGCACCAATGGAGAAATGAACTAAAAGCCTCGAAAAAAGCACAGGAGACTGAGCAACCCATGGGTAGGCATTTGTCGATGTAAAAACCGTCGTCCAGCCTAAAGCCCATGAAACGAAACGAATCAGGGTGCAATGGCAAAAGACGAAATGCAGATTCCACATCAACCTTACCCAATAACGCATGGGGGCCCGCCGCTCTGACTAATTTCAAAGCGTCATCAAACGATTGATACGTAACCGAGGATAGCGCCTCGGGGATCGCATCGTTAACAGGCGCGCCATGATAAAACCAAATTTGGCAAAGGGGGTGCAGCGAAGGGGCCGGCCATGCGTCCCAGCTGCACTTCCTTGGCCACTTTACCTTGCAGAATGAGGGGAAGCTCTCTGGCCGAGCGCAAGTTCCGAGGAGCTGAGTAAGGGACCTCGCCGCTAATCGGGAGGCGAAATCCCTCGGTAAAACCTTCCAGCAAAAATTGGGCCTGAGGGCGAACTGGGTACCAAGTAAGCCATTTGCGCATGGCGTCCAGCCGGACAGGGGAGGGGGCTTTACTTAGCACTAGTAACGCCGGGGGATCTGCCACCCGGACCCGCACCGGCAGGCTTGGGACATTCCTTAGCCGGGTGGGAAGCTCCGCAGCGCAGGCAGCTGTGCCGGAAACGACATTTGGACCCAGTTCCGCAATTGCCGTTGTTAAAGGCAAAACAACGACCTTTGGACCCTCGTCCTGCGGTGGCCCGAAAGGAGCCCCTAGCGGACGTGCTAACGGGCTGGGCCGTAGAGGCTTCCGGAAGCTCGAGGGAGCCCTCCGTAACCTCAAGCCATACTTCCACATCCTTGACACCGAAAGCCAGGAAATGGAGACCGTGCTGTTTACGCCTGAACTCCGTGTCGTACCGAAGCCAGGCGAGGGGCCTGTTAGAAAGGAATAGACCATGAATCATGTGCAGGTAGCGCACGATGTTCATGGCCTCTTCCGGGCGAGTCTCCAGGTAACAGGCTGCGAATGTGTAGAACCCCTTGAGCCAGTTAACATAGGACCTATATGCGTCCTCACCTATCCCACTCTTTTTCTTGGCCGCCACCAAAGCCTTGCGGGACTTGGATGTTAATGCGAAGACATCCACGTAAGATCCGCTATTGATACGATCCCGTATCCGTGGGCGGAGACCCCGCATAACCTTGGTGTATGGGCAACGCACGACATCGCTGGGGCTGCCCTCTTCCGGACTGCTGCTACTGCTACCATGCCTCCGGCGGCGCGATCGCTTACTGCGCTTGTGGGAACGCCCGTGCCTATGGCGTTTACCCTTGACAACCTTCGCCTGGTCTTTGCCCTTGGCAGTCTCGGCCCCGGCACCCTGCTGACCCAAAACGCCATTACCATTAGTCTCACCGGATGGGGATGCCTGGGAGGCCCGTCTCGTGGCAGCCGATGCAGAAGACTGGTCGCTGTCGCTGGAATCACTCTCCGGCATGTCCACCGGATCTGCAACAGGAGAGGGAACAGAAAGTGCCAGCGAAGAGCCTGGCAAGTGGTTAAGTGCAGGCGCCTGTGCACCGGACCCAGTGGAAACAAGCGGCTGCCGATCTGCCGCAGAAGGGGGAGCGGCGCATAACGATGTCAGCTGAGTGACCAGTGGGGTGAGTGCAAGTCACCGAACTGGGCCGCCGAGCCACTTGAAGAAGAATGCGCCGTCAACAGGGGAGTCAAAATTCCTATAACCGAGACCAGCAGTGCAGAAACAGCCGCCGCGTCCCCGTCCGCAGGAGCGGCCATTGTCGCAGGAGCAATATGGAGGACCACGCTGCTGGTCGCAGGTACGCCGGCGGCCAAAGGCCCCGCAGCACCAGCCGGATGCGCAGTACCTAAAGCTGTGCGTCTCGTCCTGCGCCCAGTGCCCGCCCGGGACCGGCCAAAAACCGCGAGGGGGCTGTCGACCGGACGGGGGGCACCTAATGCATGGCGAGCATAAAACACTGCGGTCTCCCCCAGGCTGGGCACAGCAGCACCGCGCCTCTCGGCACACCGTGGCCGGGGGCCGCGTGGCGAGAAGAGCGCACGTGCCGCTGCCCCCGGATGCACCACGCGATACCGTAGGGGCCTATCAGCAGGAATGGGTTGAACAGTATTGGGGGGAGACGAGCCCCTGGAGGCTGACAAATTATTCCCCCCAGTGGACCCGCCTTGCCCCCCACCTGTGGCCAGGTGGTTCTGCGTGTGCCCCTGCGCCTGGAGGCTGCCACAGCACCCCCAGGGGTAATGTCCCCCTGTGTCCGCCCGCGCGTCCCCACCACCGGCACGTCCCGCGCGCCCTGCGTGGCTGAGGGGGCTGGGGCGGGAGAAGCGCCGTGTGTAGCCGCGATCCGCCGGAGCCCACGCGAGCGCGTTGCGGGACCTCCGGCGGAAGTAGCCCCCAGACCGTCAGGGGAAGCACCCGCGGGCAGCAGGTAGCCGGGCAGGGCTGAGGGACTGGCGGTGGCCCAGCGCGGAAGATACCGCTGAAGCTGCACCAGACCCGGTGACTAGGTAGCGAGCAGGGGGGTGCGCCCGTCTGCGTGGGCGAGCGGCCATTAGGAGAAGAATGAAAAAGGGGATAGTGAGGGAATAAGAGAAAGAAGGGAGAATAAAGAGGTTATAGAATAGATAGGAATTAGTGAAAGAATAAAGCAGAGTGGAGAAAGAGGATTTTGGAGATACAAAATTAATCAAAGATCTACTCACAGGAGCAGAGGTCCTTCTGCTGGAAAATCCTGAGAGAAAGAGGCAGAAAGCATATCCTGTCTCACACAAAATGTCTGCTAGCTCCTCCCTACACTCCCACTATTCTGATTAAGACCAACCCCCCAAGCCTATAAACTGTTAAGTAACCTGAACATTGTGTAAAGCCCATGCAATCCTAACAGCCTAGAATTTTACGCTCGCTTGCGCTATTCGCACACGCTCTTCATACCAGCTGTCAAAATAGCATTGCATCACAGTTAATGCTGGTGATTATTTTAAGCCATAAAAAGGTAATTTTTGGCCAGTTTGGTCTGTAGCTGACTATGGATTGACCATTCGTTAAGTTGAAACCATCAGACATGGTACAAAAGTGCCGTAAATCCACTTATTCATATGTTACCAGGTGTTATCTGACATTCCCACCCTTTCCTTCTCACCAAAGCTCACCCAAATGTCACTCACTAGAATTGCTGACTAAAATCTAATGCTGACCATGGCAACTGTATGACTCCTGCGGGGGTCAGCAGCGCAGTAAGGACAGGACCCAGTTGAGTCAATATTTGCTGGTCTTGAAAGCAAAGCCCTTTGTGTTGCCAACCTAAAATGCACTGCTCATTCTGTCTGATTGGTTGCCAATGGGCAACTTCTCCACTGGCTCACTTCTCCACTTTTATCACTGCTTAGTACAGCTCCCCCTTAATCCTGTAGGTGGTGCGCCCCTGTTTTTTTTTTTTTTTTTACCCTAGGGTAATGCAGGAGTTGTAGTTGGAATGAATTGCTGCTGGATACAGAAACTGTAGTCTTAGCCTGCAGATTTGTTGGTTCCCGACAAAAGAGTATGTTGTAACATAAATAGCATGCTGTGCTTTATCATTTCAATTTGTTGTCCCATATTAGCACGGCTTTAGACTAGCAATAGAAGTACAAAAAGTGAATACTTACAATGAGTGAAAGTGCTGATACTTGCTCTGGTGCGTTTCATGTTTCAAGGTGCAGGCACACTTTACAGTCCAGGGGGTATATTTACTAAAGTTCTAAAAATGAAAAGAGGTGATGTTGCCCTTAGCAACCAATCAGATTCCTAGAAGTAGGTCTAGAGAGTACAGTGTCAATTTTTGAACACGACACCAAGCTGTGTAAGGTTATAAATTCGGAGAGGGATGCTAAGTCTCTACAGAACAACTTATTTAGATTGGAAACATGGGCAGCTAAAAGGAGAATACATTTCAACATAGACAAATGTAAGGTACAGATGGGTCCTCCGTTATCTTGGCGGCTTCTGTGACTAGGCACGCCCGCCTTGGCGCACCTAGTCACTGTGAGCATCTCCGCCTGGACGGGCGTGCGTGCCCAGACGGAGATGCTCCCCATTCACTTTAATGGAGAGCGTCTCCTGTCCGCTCTGAATGGGAAGCGTCTCGTGCACTCCCGGATTGACTAGGCGGATGGATCGCCGAGTCACACCGGCAGTGCACACCTGCGACTAGAGCTGCCAAGATAACCGAGGACCCATCTGTAATGCATTTTGGCAGCAAGAACAGAAACACTACCTACATACAAAATGGGGAGAAACTAAGGGATTCTGTACTGGAAAAAGATTTAGGTATTCAAATAGATAACAAACTTAGTAGTACCCAAAGTAGGAATGCGACAAAAAAGGCAAACAAGGTATTAGCATGCATAAAGCGGGGAATTGATGCAAGGGATCAGAGTGTTATACTCCCATTATATAAATCACTAGTGAGGACACATCTCGAATACTGTGCACAACTATGGGCACATTACTACAAAAAGGATTTCCTGGAACTAGAAAAGATTCAGAGACAGGCGACCAAATTGATTAAGGGGATGGAGACGCTAGAATACGAGGAAACTATGGGCACTTTACTACAAAAAGGATATCCTGGAACTAGAAAAGGTTCAGAGACAGGCGACCAAATTGATTAAGGGGATGGAGACGCTAGAATACGAGGAAACTATGGGCACTTTACTACAAAAAGGATATCCTGGAACTAGAAAAGGTTCAGAGACAGGCGACCAAATTGATTAAGGGGATGGAGACGCTAGAATACGAGGAAACTATGGGCACTTTACTACAAAAAGGATATCCTGGAACTAGAAAAGGTTCAGAGACAGGCGACCAAATTGATTAAGGGGATGGAGATGCTAGAATACGAGGAAACTATGGGCACTTTACTACAAAAAGGATATCCTGGAACTAGAAAAGGTTCAGAGACAGGCGACCAAATTGATTAAGGGGATGGAGACGCTAGAATACGAGGAAAGGATGATAGGCTAGGCATGTTTACACTGCAAAAAAGGAGATTAAGAGGGGGCATGATTAACATTGACAAATATATAAGGGGTCAATACACAGAGCTAGTGGTGGATTTGTTTTTGGTAAGATCACCACAAAGGACACGTGGACACCCGCTTAGGTTAGAGGAGTAGTAATGGTGGACTCGCTCATTACTTTTAAGAATGGGCTAGATAAATTCCTAATGGATAAGGATGTACAGGGTTATTATGGGTAAATCATGCACTACACTAATAAAATAAAATAATAAAATAAAAAATAAATAAGAGGAATCGACATAATGGTTAAACATTCACCAAAGATAAAATTAGTGATCTCCTACTGTAATATTCTGAAGACTAACAGGTTGAACTCGATGGACAATTTGTCTATTTTCAACCTTAAAAACTATGGGGTAGATTTATTATCCTTCTTTTTTGGGTAAAGCGCTATATCCACATGTTATGTGCCGCAGATAGCGCTTCCCCTGATGTATGATCCCGTTGATGCGCTATTGTAAGCTGGGGCGGTATCCTGCCACAGCCTTTTCAGCACCTTTATCTGTTAGATAGAGCACAGATGAGCTACCTTACTTATGAACGTTCAGTGTGCCCGAATGTTCGTCTCGCCTACCCTCTATCTCTTTGCCGACCATACCCGGTGCTGTGGCTGTCAAACTTCCTCTTTTTTCTTTTGTTTGTTTATGTCAAAAAACTTTATTGATATGCTATCTCCAGCGTCCATAAAATTATTCCGTGCATGCGCCAGCCTAACTCCCGAACTGCATGCTGGGAGTTACTGGTCGGCGCAGGCGCGGAAGAAGTCCCTGCAGCCGAAGTGGACGCCCGTTATGCGAGGACGCTTATCACCAGAAGGGTGAAATAACGCGCTCCCATAACGAACAAGGCAAGGTTAGTAAATTCACCGGAAAAGAGGTGCTGCTTCACCACGATAATGCAGTGAAGCGGGACTCTGCATATAAAGAACCTTATGAGCATTTTAATAAATGTTCCCCTATGTTACTATGTCTGTCATTTCTCTATTGCATTCTAGAAAATGAGAGACAGAATCTGATTGGTTGCTAATGGCAACATCACCTATGATAGTTTTCAGAAGATCTAGTAAATTTACACCCATGGATCTGCCTGAGAAAATCAAATGTGATTATGTTTTTGATGACATATACAGGTCTTTGGAATCAGCCTGGAAAACTGTCTGGCATCTTTTGTGGAATTGCGCATGGAAAAAAAAATCCATCCTACAGTCACTATATAGGACTACCCCCTACATTGTTACTACGTAGGACTACCCCCTGCATTGTCACTATATAGGACTACCCCCTGCATTGTCACTATATAGGACTACCCCTTGCATTGTCACTATATAGGACTACCCCCCTGCATTGTCACTATATAGCACTACCCCCTGCATTGTCACTATATAGGACTACCCCCTGCATTGTCACTATAGAGAACTACCCCCTGCATTGTCACTATATTAGAATACCCCCTGCATTGTCACTATATAGGACTACCCCCTGCATTGTCACTATAGAGAACTACCCCCTGCATTGTCACTATAGAGAACTACCCCCTACAGTGTCACTATATAGGACTACCCCCTACATTGTCACTATATAGGACTACTCCCTACATTGTCACTATATAGGACTACCACCTGTATTTTCACTATATAGGACTACCCCCTGCATTGTCACTATATAGGACTACCCCCCTGCATTGTCACTATATAGGACTACCCCCTGCATTGTCACTATATAGGACTACCCCCTGCATTGTCACTATATAGGACAACTCCCTACATTGTCACTATATAGGACTACCACCTGCATTTTCACTATATAGGACTACCCCCTGCATTGCCACTATATAGGACTACCCCCTGCATTGTCACTATATAGGACTACCCCCTGCATTGTCACTATATAGGACTACCCCTACATTGTCACTATATAGGACTACCCCCTACAGTGTCACTATATAGGACTACCCCCTACATTGTCACTATATAGGACTACTCCCTACATTGTCACTATATAGGACTACCCCCTGCATTGTCACTATATAGGACTACCCCCTGCATTGTCACTATATAGGACAACCCCCTGCATTGTCACTATATAGGACTACTCCCTACATTGTCACTATATAGGACTACCACCTACATTGTCACTATATAGGACTACCACCTACATTGTCACTATATAGGACTACTCCCTACATTGTCACTATATAGGACTACTCCCTACATTGTCACTATATAGGACTACCACCTACATTGTCACTATATAGGACTACTCCCTACATTGTCACTATATAGGACTACCACCTACATTGTCACTATATAGGACTACTCCCTACATTGTCACTATATAGGACTACCACCTACATTGTCACTATAGAACTACCCCTTGCATTGTCACTATAGAACTACCCCCTGCATTGTCACTATGTGGAGATGTGCCCTGTGTCCCCTGCAGAGCGTGAGGGTGGACAGCGCTGGGGCAGCTTGTCTGTCCCCAGCGCTGGGTGTGCGGCGGCGCGGGTGTCTGGTGCAGGGATCGGATGTTTCCCTGCACCGGGCTGTCGTCGTTGGCGGGTAGCGGCGCGGCTGCGCTTTAAACTTGGCGCCACTTGGGCCACCAATGAGAAGCGACGCCGACGTCTTTTCAAACCCGGCGCCGTCCGCGAGCCAATTGCGGCTCGTGGGGCGCCGGCCAATCGGAGGCGGGCGCGGCGAGCCAATCGGCACTCGCCGTGTCATGGGCCCCGACGTCTGACGTTAGACACCGGGCGGGAGCCTAAGAAGAGGACCTCGCGCGGGAGCGCAGAAGAGCCGGACGGGGAACCAAGGCGGCATAGAAGAAGAAGACGGTGGCCATGGGGAGAAGAGCTCCGGTGGCCGCTGAAGAGGCCGGAAGATGTCGGCCTCCTGAAAGAAGTTGTCCAGCGGCGGCTGGACTCAGAAGGACGGCAGAGGCGGCGCTGCTGGCCAAGATGGGTCAGCAGCAGAAGAGGGCGGCGGAGATCCCTGGACCAGTTGAGGCCTCAGTGAGGCTTATCCCAACCCCATTCCTTCCTTGACCACCAGGGACGGGCATTAGGCCCGGGGGCACAGTTCAGGCACTAGGCCTGTTGCGCAGTTAGGAGTTTGTCACCCCCTGATTTGGTGGTTTGGGCATTAGGCCCAGACCACTGTAATTGGCTGTGTAGGCGGGAATTAGGCCCGAAGGCATATAGTGGGCATTAGGCCCAAATTAATAGGTGCGCCCCCCCAGATGAGTAAGGGTGGTACTGGGCGCTAGGCCCAGGCCATCCCAACGTGCACAGAGTAGGCAGGCTTGTAAGCCTGAGCCCCACTCTATAAGGTGACCCAGGGCATTAGGCCCAGATCACCCAACGGGCACCAAGATAGGCGGGCACTAGGCCCGAGGATAAAGTCAGGCCTCTGGCCTGGGTGCAGATAGGGGGCAGTAGGCTCAAGTAGGGGTACGGGAGGTGGGTGAGCTGTACAGCGCCCACTCCCTGGCGTTCTGATTTAGGTCGTTAAAGGGACAGCACCGTGGTGGTTACACTGTGAATGTGATTGCATATGCGTGTTACCGTGCGGGGCAAAGTGTGAGCTTGTTAAGTCTGTGTTTAGTTTTGTTGCACCACACCCACAGAGCTAGTTTGAGGGCTCTGCCGTTGTAGTTAGTATAGGTGTGTGACACTAGGTTAGAGTTAGGCCCTGCACGGCTGTTTTCTCTTTACCTCCTTACAGGGACCTGTAAGAGAAGAAGACGTTCGCAGTGTGGAACTGACAGTGAGTAGCATCTGTGTACGTTTGTCCCTTGTCTGTCCCCGAACGCCGGAATAGGGATTGCTCACGGACGTGAGAATCCCCATCATCACACTATGCGCGTGAGTGCGAGTGTGTGAATGCTGGGTGGCTGAGGCTTTGTGCCTGTGAATACCTTTCACCCAACCGGTGAAGGTCGCGGTCACCCCTGGGGTATCCCCTTTTCCAGTGGAAGAAGGGTTGATACCCCCCTTAAGGTAAACTATTTTCTCCTCAGCTCGTTCGTCGGTCAGCTCCGAGAGGGAATTGCCGTGTCCGGATCCAACTGAAGATTGCCAGGTCCGTTGAAGGTTCCGGTACCTAAAGGTGAGAGAGAGCGGCGCCTGGTGAGTAGCGAAACTACACCTGCACGGCAGCAGGCACCACCATACGCACCGCTGCTCTCGTACAACTATATAGGACTACCACTGCATTGTCACTATGGAGAATTACCCCCTACATTGTCACTATATAGGACTACCCCCTGCATTGTCAGTATATAGGACTACCCCCTGCATTGTCACTATATAGGACTACTCCCTGCATTGTCACTATATAGGACTACCCCCTGCACTGTCACTATATAGGACTACCCCTTGCATTGACACTATAGAGAACTACCCCCTGAATTGTCACTATAGAACTAACCCCTGCATTGTCACTATACAGGACTACCCACTGCATTGTCACTATATAGGACTACCCACTGCATTGTCACTTTAGAGAATTAGCCCCTACATTGTCACTGTATAGGACTACCCCCTGCATTGTCAGTATATATGACTACCCAATGCATTGTCACTATATAGGACTACACGCTGCATTGTCACTATAGGTCTACCCCCTGCATTGTCGCTATATAGGACTACCCCGTGCATTGTCACTATATAGGACCACCCCCTGCATTGTTAGTATATAGGACTACCCCCTGCATTGTCACTATATAGGACCACCCCCTGCATTGTTAGTATATAGGACTACCCCCTACATTGTCACTATATAGGACTACCCCCTGCATTGTTACTACGTAGGACTTCCCCCTGCATTATTACTATATAGGACTACTCCCTGCATTGTTACTATAGGTCTACCCCCCACATTAGTCACCAGAGGCGGATTGGCCATAGGATCTACAGGGAAGATTCCCGGTGGGCCGGCATACCTGTGGGGCCTGTTTTGTTTGAGAACATGTAGTCCTATTTATAGACATAATCAATAAGATGCCAAACTATTTGCATATATGAAAATGACTTTGCCACTTAGCCTGTGATTGCAGATGATCTAGTGTATGCGCTGTCTGCCTGCTTGGCTGACATATAAGATTGAGTGAATAGTGATTGGGATACGGTTGGTGTAATAAGCAAGAAAATATATATTTCTACAGAATAATATAGTTTCCTAAATTCTGAAGGTGTATCATATAATGTGCTCATAATATTTAATTTTATTTCCATTTAACTTCCCCCTTGATGCTGGACATGCCCACTATCTGGAAAGGGAGAGGGTGCTGCTGCCATGGCCCATGGATAGACCTTACACCTCTGGTGCTGCCCATGTGGGGCCACTAGTACAAATTTTTCCAGGACCGCTTTTTGTTCCCAATCCACCCCTGATTGTCACTATAGGTCTACCCCCTACATTGTCACTATATAGGACTACCCCCTGCATTGTCACTATAGGTCTACCCCCTGCATTGTCACTATATAGGACTACCCCCTACATTGTCACTATAGGACTACCCCCTGCATTGTCACTATATAGGACTACCCCCCTGCATTGTCACTATAGGTCTACCCCCTGCATTGTCACTATATAGGACTACCCCCTACATTGTCACTATAGGACTACCCCCTGCATTGTCACTATATAGGACTACCCCCCTGCATTGTCACTATAGGTCTACCCCCTGCATTGTCACTATATAGGACTACCCCCTACATTGTCACTATAGGTCTATCCCCTGCATTGTCGCTACGCTATATAGAACTACCTCCTGCATTGTCACCATATAGGACTACCCCCTACATTGTCACTATATAGGACTACCACCTGCATTGTCACTATAGGTCTACCCTCTGCATTGTCACTATATAGGACTACCCCCTACATTGTCACTATATAGGTCTACCCCCTGCATTGTCACTATATAGGACTACCCGCTACATTGTCACTATATAGGACTACCCCCTGCATTGTCACTATATAGGACTACCCGCTACATTGTCACTATATAGGACTACCCCCTGCATTGTCACTATAGGTCTACCCCCTGCCAGTGGCGTAACTACTGCCCCCGCAGTCCTCGCGGTGGCTTGGGGGCGAGGGGCTGCGGGGGCGCCACTGATTTACAGCAGACTGACATGCGGACGAGCGTCCGCATGTCAGTCTGCGGTCTCCTCTCCCTCCGCCGCTTGTTGGAGGGACACGGAGGGCACAGCGCGCCTCTCCTGTGTCCCTCCTGCATCATCTCCGGCGGCCGCAGGTCTAATAGGGGGAAGTGCCGTTCGTGAGCTCTAATTGGCTCACGAACCGGCACTTCCTTTATTAGACCCGCGGCCGCCGGAGATGATGCAGGAGGGACACAGGAGAGGCGCGCTGTGCCCTCCGTGTCCCTCCAACAAGCGGCGGCGGGTGGGGGGGAGGTGGGGTAAGGAATATCTGGCACTGAGGGCATATATGGCACTGGGGGGAATATCTGGCACTGGGGGGGGATATATGGCACTGGGGCATATATGGCACTGGGGGCATATATGGCACTGGTGGGGGAATATTTGGCACTGGGGGCATATATGGCACTGGGGGGGAATATCTGGCACTGGGGGCATATATGGCACTGGGGGGGAATATCTGGCACTGGGGGCATATATGGCACAGGGGGAATATCTGGCACTGGGGGCATATATGGCACTGCGGGGGGATATCTGGCACTGGGGGCATATATAGCACAGAGGGGATATCTGGCACTGGGGGGAATATCTGGCACTGGGGGCATATGTGGCACTGGGGGGGAATATCTGGCACCGAGCATGACACCCAGTGCATGAAACACCTGGCAACAAGCATGACACCCAGTGCATGAAACAGCTGGCAACGAGCATGACACCCTGAGCATCAAAACCCCTGGCACCGTGCATGGAACCAAGAGCATGAAACCCCTGGCAACGAGCATGACACCCAGTGCATGAAACCCCTGACAACGAGCAGGTAATTGAAAAGTAATTAGAAGCCTTACTGTAGGACTTAATGTGTAATGGGCATTACGGTGTGTGGCATAATGTATCACGGACATTGCGGTGTGTCATAATGTGTCACAGGCATTACGGTGTATGGTATACTATATCACGGGCATTGTGATATGTGGTATAATGTCTCAGGGTCATTGCAGTGTGTGGCATAATGTGTCACAGGCATTGTATGTGCTATAATGTATCAGGCATTGCAGTGTGTGGCATAATGTATCACGGACATTGCGGTGTGTGTCATAATGTGTCACAGACATTGTATGTGCTATAATGTATCAGGGGCATTGCAGTGTGTAGCATAATGTATAACGGGCATTGCGATTCCTGTCATAATGTGTCACAGGCATTACGGTGTGTGGCATAATGTGTCACAGGCATTACGGTGTGTGGCATAATGTGTCGGGGGCATTACAGTGTGTGCATATTGTGTAATGTGCATTATTGTGTGCGGCATAATGTCTAAGGGCCATTGCAGTATGTGGCATAATGTATACTGGGCATTACTATAAGGAGGAAAAATGACAAATAATGTAAGGGGCATGAATCAGGATTATTTTTCTTTCCTGTGGTGGCCAACGTATGGGCGTGCAGGTTGCAAAACTGGGGTACAAGGTAGTCTTTTCCTGCAATACCACGCCCCTTTATGTGAAACCACGCCCATTCAAATGAAACCACGCCCCTTTTTGCTGCGAAGGCGCGCGCATATTTATCCCTTTCTTGCTCCCAATTATGGATCATGGGGGGGGGCGCCGAAGAATTTTTTGGCTTGGGGGAGAAAAATTTCTAGTTACGCCACTGCCCCCTGCATTGACACTATATATGACTACCCCCTGCATTGTCAGTATATAGGACTACCCCCTACATTGTCACTATATAGGACTACCCCCTGCATTGTCACTATAGGTCTACCACCTGCATTGTCACTATAGGTCTACCCCCTGCATTGTCACTATATAGGACTACCCCATACGTTGTCGCTATGTAGGACTACCCCCTGCATTGTCACTATATAGGACTACCCCCTGCATTGTCACTATAGGACTACCCCCTGCATTGTCACTATAGGAATACCCCCTGCATTGTCACTATATAGGAATACCTGCTGCATTGTCACTATAGAGAACTACCCCCTACATTGTCACTATATAGGACTACCCCCTGCATTGTCACTATAGAGAACTACCCCATACATTGTCACTAATTAGGACTACCCGCTGCATTGTCACTATAGAAAACTACCCCATACATTGTCACTAATTAGGACTACCCCCTGCATTGTCACTATAGAAAACTACCCCATGCATTGTCACTATATAGGACTACCCCCTGCATTGTCACTATGGAACTACCCTCTGCATTGTCACTATATAGGACTACCCCCTGCATTGTCACGATAGAGAACTACCCCCTACATTGTCACTCTGTAGGACTACGGCCTGCATTGTCACTATATAGGACTACCCCCTGCATTGTCACTATAGGTCTACCCCCTGTATTGTCACTATATAAGACTACCCCCTGTAATGTCACTATAGATGACTACCCCCTACATTGTCACTATATAGGACTACCCCCTGCATTGTCACTATAGGTCTACCCCCTGTATTGTCACTATATAAGACTACCCCCTGCAATGTCACTATAGATGACTACCCCCTACATTGTCACTATATAGGACTACCCCCTGCATTATCACTGTAGAGAACTACCCCCTGCATTGTCACTATATAGGACTACCCCATGCATTGTCACTATATAGGACAACCCCCTGCATTGTCACTATAGAGATCTACCCCCTACATTGTCACTATATAGGACTACCCCATGCATTGTCACTACAGGTCAACCCCCTGCATTGTCACTATATAGGACTACCCTCTGTACTGTCACTATATAGGACTACCCCTGCATTGTCACTATAGGACTATCCTCTGCATTGTCACTATATAGGACTACCCCCTACATTGTCACTATATAGGACTACCCCCTGCATTGTCACTATATAGGACTACCCCCTGCATTGTCACTATAGGTCTACCCCCTGTATTGTCACTATATAAGACTACCCCCTGCAATGTCACTATAGATGATTACCCCCTACATTGTCACTATATAGGACTACCCCCTGCCTTATCACTGTAGAGAACTACCCCCTGCATTGTCACTATATAGGACTACCCCATGCATTGTCACTATATAGGACAACCCCCTGCATTGTCACTATAGGACTATCCCCTGCATTGTCACTATAGAGATCTACCCCCTACATTGTCACTATATAGGACTACCCCATGCATTGTCACTACAGGTCAACCCCCTGCATTGTCACTATATAGGACTACCCTCTGTACTGTCACTATATAGGACCACCCCCTGCATTGTCACTATAGAGAACTACCCCTACATTGTCATTATATAGGGGTCGGACTACCCCCTGCATTGTCACTATATAGGACTACCCCCTGCATTGTCACTATAGGACTACCCCCTGCATTGTCACTATAGGAATACCCCCTGCATTGTCACTATATAGGAATACCTGCTGCATTGTCACTATAGAGAACTACCCCCTACATTGTCACTATATAGGACTACCCCCTGCATTGTCACTATAGAGAACTACCCCATACATTGTCACTAATTAGGACTACCCGCTGCATTGTCACTATAGAAAACTACCCCATACATTGTCACTAATTAGGACTACCCCCTGCATTGTCACTATAGAAAACTACCCCATGCATTGTCACTATATAGGACTACCCCCTGCATTGTCACTATGGAACTACCCTCTGCATTGTCACTATATAGGACTACCCCCTGCATTGTCACGATAGAGAACTACCCCCTACATTGTCACTCTGTAGGACTACGGCCTGCATTGTCACTATATAGTACTACCCCCTGCATTGTCACTATAGGTCTACCCCCTGTATTGTCACTATATAAGACTACCCCCTGTAATGTCACTATAGATGACTACCCCCTACATTGTCACTATATAGGACTACCCCCTGCATTGTCACTATAGGTCTACCCCCTGTATTGTCACTATATAAGACTACCCCCTGCAATGTCACTATAGATGACTACCCCCTACATTGTCACTATATAGGAATACCCCCTGCATTATCACTGTAGAGAACTACCCCCTGCATTGTCACTATATAGGACTACCCCATGCATTGTCACTATATAGGACAACCCCCTGCATTGTCACTATAGAGATCTACCCCCCTACATTGTCACTATATAGGACTACCCTCTGTACTGTCACTATATAGGACTACCCCCTGCATTGTCACTATAGGACTATCCTCTGCATTGTCACTATATAGGACTACCCCCTACATTGTCACTATATAGGACTACCCCCTGCATTGTCACTATATAGGACTACCCCCTGCATTGTCACTATAGGTCTACCCCCTGTATTGTCACTATATAAGACTACCCCCTGCAATGTCACTATAGATGACTACCCCCTACATTGTCACTATATAGGACTACCCCCTGCATTGTCACTATATAGGACAACCCCCTGCATTGTCACTATAGGACTATCCCCTGCATTGTCACTATAGAGATCTACCCCCTACATTGTCACTATATAGGACTACCCCATGCATTGTCACTACAGGTCAACCCCCTGCATTGTCACTATATATGACTACCCTCTGTACTGTCACTATATAGGACCACCCCCTGCATTGTCACTATAGAGAACTACCCCTACATTGTCATTATATAGGGGTCGGACTACCCCCTGCATTGTCACTATATAGGACTACCCCCTGCATTGTCACTATAGGTCTACCCCCTGTAATGTCAATATATAAGACTACCCCCTACAACAGGCTTTTTCAACTAGTGTGCCGCGACCAGTTGCAGGGTGTGCCGTGGAGCCAGAGCAGCTTCCTGCACCTTCAGAGTGAACTGTGTGCCCGGGCTCTTCTTAGAGGATCAGTCGTGCTCCGGCTGTGACGTATGCCTTGAAGACACAGTGGTGTGATATCATAGGTCACGGCCGCCGCTTCTCACCACCCAGACAGCCCACACACCTGCACACACATCTTCCAGTTCCTACCTGCATACACAGCTTTCCTTGCCCACCCATATCCACACCTGCCCGACCGTCTGCTGCTCAGTATTCGCAGCACTCCACTATTGACAATCCCCGCCACTGAGGGACAGGGAGGAGGACAGCTGACCGCAAGGGGCTAATATTTGTTGTTGTTTTTTCTCCTGTGGGGAACAATAGGATTTATGTGGGGAGAATAAGGATTTATGGGGGGGAACAATGTGAATAATTCAAGTGTGGAGCAATAGGATTTATGTAGGGAGCAATATGATTTATGTGGCAAGTAATGTGATTGTTTTTTCTGTGTAGGCCAATGTGTGTGTATATTTTTTTTTACTATGAGGCCAATGTGCTTTTTTTTTTCAGTGGGGAACTGATGGTGTGCCTTGGCAGTTTTAAAATATTATTCGGTGTGTCGCAAGCAAAAAAAGGTTGAAAATCACTGCCCTACAATGTCACTATATAGGACTACCCCCTACATTGTCACTATATAGGACTACCCCCTGAATTGTCACTATAGGTCTATCCCCTGCATTGTCGCTATATATAGGTCTACCTCCTGCATTGTCACTATATAGGACTACCCCCTACATAGTCACTATATAGGACTACCCCCTGCATTGTCACTATAGAGAAATACCCCCTACATTGTCACTATATAGGACTACCCCCTGCATTGTCACTATATAGGACTACCCCCTACATTGTCACTATATAAGACTACCCCTGCATTGTCACTATATAGGACTACCCCCTGCAATGTCACTATAGGACTATCCCCTGCATTGTCACTATATAGGATTACCCCCTGCATTGTCACTATATAGGATTACATCCTGCTTTGTCACTATATAGCACTACCCCCTGCATTATCACTATATAGGACTACCCCCTGCATTGTCACTATATAGGACTACCCGCTACATTGTCACTATATAGGACTACCCCCCTGCACTGTCACTATATAGGACTACCCCCTGCATTGTCACTATAGAGAACTACCCCGACATTGTGACTATATAGGACTACCCCCTGCATTTTCACAATATAGGACTACCCCCCTGCATTGTCACTGTAGGTCTACCCCCGGTATTATCAATATATAAGACTACCCCCTACAATGTCACTATATAGTACTACCCCCTACATTGTCACTATATAGGACTACCCCCTACATTGTCACTATATAGGACTACCCCCTGCATTGTCACTATAGGTCTATCCCCTGTATTGTCGCTATATAGGACTACCTCCTACATTGTCACTATATAGGACTACCCCCTACATTGTCACTATATAGGACTACCCCCTGCATTGTCACTATAGAGAAATACCCACTACATTGTCACTATATAAGACTACCCCCTGCATTGTCACTATAGAGAAATACCCCCTACATTGTCACTATATAGGACAACCACCTGCATTGTCACTATAGAGAACTACCCCCTATATTGTCACTTTATTAGACTACCCCCTACATTGTCATTATAAAGGACTACCCCCTGCATTGTCACTATAGGTCTACCCCCTGCATTGTCACTATAGAGAACTACCCCCTACATTGTCACTATAGAGAACTACCCCCTGCATTGTCACTATAGGTCTACCCTCTGCATTGTCACTATATAGGACTACCCCCTGCATTGTCACTATAAATAACTACCCCCTACATTGTCACTATATAGGACTACCCCCTGCATTGTCACTATAGGTCTACCCCCTGCATTGTCACTATAGGTCTACCCCCTACATTGTCACTATATAGGACTACCCCCTGAATTGTTACTACGTAGGACTACCCCCTGCATTGTCACTATATAGGACTACCCCCTTCTTTTTCACTATATAGGACTACCCCCTACACTGTCACTATATAGAACTACCCCCTGCATTGGCACTATATAGGACTACCCCCTACATTGACATTATATAGGACTACCCCCTGCATTATCACTGTAGAGAACTACCCCCTGCATTATCACTGTAGAGAACTACCCCCTGCATTGTCACTATATAGGACTACCCCCTACATTGTCACTATATAGGACAACCTCCTGCATTGTCACTATAGAGATATACCCCCTATATTGTCACTATATAGGACTACCCCCTGCATTATCACTGTAGAGAACTACCCCCTGCATTGTCACTATAGAGAAATACCCCCTATATTGTCACTATATAGGACAACCCCCTGCATTGTCACTATAGAGATCTACCCCCTATATTGTCACTATATAGTACTACCCCCTGCATTATCACTGAAGAGAACTACCCCCTGCATTGTCACTATATAGGACTACCCCATGCATTGTCACTATAGGTCAACCCCCTGCATCGTCACAATATAGGACTACCCCCTGCATTGTCACTATATAGGACTACCCCATGCATTGTCACTATAGGTCAACCCACTACATTGTCACTATAAAGAACTACCCCCTGCATTGTTACTACGTAGGACCACCCCTGCATTGTCACTATATAGGACTACCCCCTACATTGTCACTATATAAGACTACCCCCTGCATTGTCACTATATAGGACTACCCCCTAAATTGTCACTATATAAGACTACCCCCTGCATTGTCACTATATAGGACTACCCCTACATTGTCACTATATAAGACTACCCCCTACAATGTCACTATATAGGACTACCCCCTACATTGTCACTATATAGGACTACCCCCTACATTGTCACTATATAGGACTACCCCCTGCATTGTCACTATAGAGAAATACCCCATACATTGTCACTATATAGGACTACCCCCTGCATTGTCACTAAAGAGAAATACCCCCTACATTGTCACTATATAGGACTACCCCCTGCATTGTCACTATATAAGACTACCCCCTGCATTGTCACTATATAGGACTACCCCCTACATTGTCACTATATAAGACTACCCCCTGCATTGTCACTATATAGGACTACCCCCTGCATTGTCACTATAGGACTATCCCCTGCATTGTCACTATATAGGATTACCCCCTGCATTGTCACTATATAGGATTACATCCTGCATTGTCACTATATAGCACTACCCCCTGCATTATCTCTATATAGGACTACCCCCTGCATTGTCACTATATAGCACTACCCCCTGCGTTGTCACTATATAGGACTACCCCCTACATTGTCACTATATAAGACTACCCCCTGTATTGTCACTATATAGGACTACCCCCTGCATTGTCACTAAGGAGAAATACCCCCTACATTGTCACTATATAGGACTACCCCCTGCATTGTCACTATATAGGACTACCCCTACATTGTCACTATATAAGACTACCCCCTACAATGTCACTATATAGGACTACCCCCTACATTGTCACTATATAGGACTACCCCTACATTGTCACTATATAAGACTACCCCCTACAATGTCACTATATAGCCCTGCATTGTCACTATAGAGAAATACCCCATACATTGTCACTATATAGGACTACCCCCTGCATTGTCACTAAAGAGAAATACCCCCTACATTGTCACTATATAGGACTACCCCCTGCATTGTCACTATATAAGACTACCCCCTGCATTGTCACTATATAGGACTACCCCCTACATTGTCACTATATAAGACTACCCCCTGCATTGTCACTATATAGGACTACCCCCTGCATTGTCACTATAGGACTATCCCCTGCATTGTCACTATATAGGATTACCCCCTGCATTGTCACTATATAGGATTACATCCTGCATTGTCACTATATAGCACTACCCCCTGCATTATCACTATATAGGACTACCCCCTGCATTGTCACTATATAGCACTACCCCCTGCGTTGTCACTATATAGGACTACCCCCTACATTGTCACTATATAAGACTACCCCCTGTATTGTCACTATATAGGACTACCCCCTGCATTGTCACTATAGAGAAATACCCCATACATTGTCACTATATAGGACTACCCCCTGCATTGTCACTAAGGAGAAATACCCCCTACATTGCCACTATAAAGAACTACCCCCTGCATTGTTACTACGTAGGACCACCCCCTGCATTGTCACTATATAGGACTTTCCCCTACATTGTCACTATATAAGACTACCCCCTGCATTGTCACTATATAGGACTACCCCCTAAATTGTCACTATATAAGACTACCCCCTGCATTGTCACTATATAGGACTACCCCCTACATTGTCACTATATAAGACTACCCCCTGCATTGTCACTATATAGGACTACCCCCTGCATTGTAACTATAGGACTATCCCCTGCATTGTCACTATATAGGATTACCCCCTGCATTGTCACTATATAGCACTACCCCCTGCATTATCACTATATAGGACTACCCCCTGCATTGTCACTATATAGCACTACCCCCTGCGTTGTCACTATATAGGATTACCCCCTACATTGTCACTATATAGGACTACCCCATGCATTGTCACTATAGGTCAACCCACTACATTGTCACGATATAAGACTACCCCCTGCATTGTCACTATATAGGACTACCCCCTGCATTGTCACTATAGGACTATCCCCTGCATTGTCACTATATAGGATTACCCCCTGCATTGTCACTATATAGCACTACCCCCTGCATTATCACTATATAGCACTACCCCCTGCATTATCACTATATAGCACTACCCCCTGCATTGTCACTATATAGGACTACCCCCTGCATTGTCACTATATAGGACTACCCCATGCATTGTCACTATAGGTCAACCCACTACATTGTCACTATAAAGAACTACCCCCTGCATTGTTACTACGTAGGACCACCCCCTGCATTGTCACTATATAGGACTACCCCCTACATTGTCACTATATAAGACTACCCCCTGCATTGTCACTATATAGGACTACCCCCTACATTGTCACTATATAAGACTACCCCCTGCATTGTCACTATATAGGACTACCCCATGCATTGTCACTATAGGTCAACCCCCTGCATCGTCACAATATAGGACTACCCCCTGCATTGTCACTATATAGGACTACCCCATGCATTGTCACTATAGGTCAACCCACTACATTGTCACTATAAAGAACTACCCCCTGCATTGTTACTACGTAGGACCACCCCTGCATTGTCACTATATAGGACTACCCCCTACATTGTCACTATATAAGACTACCCCCTGCATTGTCACTATATAGGACTACCCCCTAAATTGTCACTATATAAGACTACCCCCTGCATTGTCACTATATAGGACTACCCCTACATTGTCACTATATAAGACTACCCCCTACAATGTCACTATATAGGACTACCCCCTACATTGTCACTATATAGGACTACCCCCTACATTGTCACTATATAGGACTACCCCCTGCATTGTCACTATAGAGAAATACCCCATACATTGTCACTATATAGGACTACCCCCTGCATTGTCACTAAAGAGAAATACCCCCTACATTGTCACTATATAGGACTACCCCCTGCATTGTCACTATATAAGACTACCCCCTGCATTGTCACTATATAGGACTACCCCCTACATTGTCACTATATAGGACTACCCCCTGCATTGTCACTATAGGACTATCCCCTGCATTGTCACTATATAGGATTACCCCCTGCATTGTCACTATATAGGATTACATCCTGCATTGTCACTATATAGCACTACCCCCTGCATTATCTCTATATAGGACTACCCCCTGCATTGTCACTATATAGCACTACCCCCTGCGTTGTCACTATATAGGACTACCCCCTACATTGTCACTATATAAGACTACCCCCTGTATTGTCACTATATAGGACTACCCCCTGCATTGTCACTAAGGAGAAATACCCCCTACATTGTCACTATATAGGACTACCCCCTGCATTGTCACTATATAGGACTACCCCTACATTGTCACTATATAAGACTACCCCCTACAATGTCACTATATAGGACTACCCCCTACATTGTCACTATATAGGACTACCCCTACATTGTCACTATATAAGACTACCCCCTACAATGTCACTATATAGCCCTGCATTGTCACTATAGAGAAATACCCCATACATTGTCACTATATAGGACTACCCCCTGCATTGTCACTAAAGAGAAATACCCCCTACATTGTCACTATATAGGACTACCCCCTGCATTGTCACTATATAAGACTACCCCCTGCATTGTCACTATATAGGACTACCCCCTACATTGTCACTATATAAGACTACCCCCTGCATTGTCACTATATAGGACTACCCCCTGCATTGTCACTATAGGACTATCCCCTGCATTGTCACTATATAGGATTACCCCCTGCATTGTCACTATATAGGATTACATCCTGCATTGTCACTATATAGCACTACCCCCTGCATTATCACTATATAGGACTACCCCCTGCATTGTCACTATATAGCACTACCCCCTGCGTTGTCACTATATAGGACTACCCCCTACATTGTCACTATATAAGACTACCCCCTGTATTGTCACTATATAGGACTACCCCCTGCATTGTCACTATAGAGAAATACCCCATACATTGTCACTATATAGGACTACCCCCTGCATTGTCACTAAGGAGAAATACCCCCTACATTGCCACTATAAAGAACTACCCCCTGCATTGTTACTACGTAGGACCACCCCCTGCATTGTCACTATATAGGACTTTCCCCTACATTGTCACTATATAAGACTACCCCCTGCATTGTCACTATATAGGACTACCCCCTAAATTGTCACTATATAAGACTACCCCCTGCATTGTCACTATATAGGACTACCCCCTACATTGTCACTATATAAGACTACCCCCTGCATTGTCACTATATAGGACTACCCCCTGCATTGTAACTATAGGACTATCCCCTGCATTGTCACTATATAGGATTACCCCCTGCATTGTCACTATATAGCACTACCCCCTGCATTATCACTATATAGGACTACCCCCTGCATTGTCACTATATAGCACTACCCCCTGCGTTGTCACTATATAGGATTACCCCCTACATTGTCACTATATAGGACTACCCCATGCATTGTCACTATAGGTCAACCCACTACATTGTCACTATATAAGACTACCCCCTGCATTGTCACTATATAGGACTACCCCCTGCATTGTCACTATAGGACTATCCCCTGCATTGTCACTATATAGGATTACCCCCTGCATTGTCACTATATAGCACTACCCCCTGCATTATCACTATATAGCACTACCCCCTGCATTATCACTATATAGCACTACCCCCTGCATTGTCACTATATAGGACTACCCCCTGCATTGTCACTATATAGGACTACCCCATGCATTGTCACTATAGGTCAACCCACTACATTGTCACTATAAAGAACTACCCCCTGCATTGTTACTACGTAGGACCACCCCCTGCATTGTCACTATATAGGACTACCCCCTACATTGTCACTATATAAGACTACCCCCTGCATTGTCACTATATAGGACTACCCCCTACATTGTCACTATATAAGACTACCCCCTGCATTGTCACTATATAGGACTACCCCCTGCATTGTCACTATAGGACTATCCCCTGCATTGTCACTATATAGGATTACCCCCTGCATTGTCACTATATAGGATTACATCCTGCATTGTCACTATATAGCACTACCCCCTGCATTATCACTATATAGGACTACCCCCTGCATTGTCACTATATAGCACTACCCCCTGCGTTGTCACTATATAGGACTACCCCCTACATTGTCACTATATAAGACTACCCCCTGTATTGTCACTATATAGGACTACCCCCTGCATTGTCACTATAGAGAAATACCCCATACATTGTCACTATATAGGACTACCCCCTGCATTGTCACTAAGGAGAAATACCCCCTACATTGCCACTATAAAGAACTACCCCCTGCATTGTTACTACGTAGGACCACCCCCTGCATTGTCACTATATAGGACTTTCCCCTACATTGTCACTATATAAGACTACCCCCTGCATTGTCACTATATAGGACTACCCCCTAAATTGTCACTATATAAGACTACCCCCTGCATTGTCACTATATAGGACTACCCCCTAAATTGTCACTATATAAGACTACCCCCTGCATTGTCACTATATAGGACTACCCCCTACATTGTCACTATATAAGACTACCCCCTGCATTGTCACTATATAGGACTACCCCCTGCATTGTAACTATAGGACTATCCCCTGCATTGTCACTATATAGGATTACCCCCTGCATTGTCACTATATAGCACTACCCCCTGCATTATCACTATATAGGACTACCCCCTGCATTGTCACTATATAGCACTACCCCCTGCGTTGTCACTATATAGGATTACCCCCTACATTGTCACTATATAGGACTACCCCATGCATTGTCACTATAGGTCAACCCACTACATTGTCACTATATAAGACTACCCCCTGCATTGTCACTATATAGGACTACCCCCTGCATTGTCACTATAGGACTATCCCCTGCATTGTCACTATATAGGATTACCCCCTGCATTGTCACTATATAGCACTACCCCCTGCATTATCACTATATATCACTACCCCCTGCATTATCACTATATAGCACTACCCCCTGCATTGTCACTATATAGGACTACCCCCTGCATTGTCACTATATAGGACTACCCCATGCATTGTCACTATAGGTCAACCCACTACATTGTCACTATAAAGAACTACCCCCTGCATTGTTACTACGTAGGACCACCCCCTGCATTGTCACTATATAGGACTACCCCCTACATTGTCACTATATAAGACTACCCCCTGCATTGTCACTATATAGGACTACCCCCTAAATTGTCACTATATAAGACTACCCCCTGCATTGTCACTATATAGGACTACCCCCTACATTGTCACTATATAAGACTACCCCCTGCATTGTCACTATATAGGACTACCCCCTGCATTGTAACTATAGGACTATCCCCTGCATTGTCACTATATAGGATTACCCCCTGCATTGTCACTATATAGCACTACCCCCTGCATTATCACTATATAGGACTACCCCCTGCATTGTCACTATATAGCACTACCCCCTGCGTTGTCACTATATAGGATTACCCCCTACATTGTCACTATATAGGACTACCCCATGCATTGTCACTATAGGTCAACCCACTACATTGTCACTATATAAGACTACCCCCTGCATTGTCACTATATAGGACTACCCCCTGCATTGTCACTATAGGACTATCCCCTGCATTGTCACTATATAGGATTACCCCCTGCATTGTCACTATATAGCACTACCCCCTGCATTATCACTATATAGCACTACCCCCTGCATTATCACTATATAGCACTACCCCCTGCATTGTCACTATATAGGACTACCCCCTGCATTGTCACTATATAGGACTACCCCATGCATTGTCACTATAGGTCAACCCACTACATTGTCACTATAAAGAACTACCCCCTGCATTGTTACTACGTAGGACCACCCCCTGCATTGTCACTATATAGGACTACCCCCTACATTGTCACTATATAAGACTACCTCCTGCATTGTCACTATATAGGACTACCCCCTAAATTGTCACTATATAAGACTACCCCCTGCATTGTCACTATATAGGACTACCCCCTACATTGTCACTATATAAGACTACCCCCTACAATGTCACTATATAGGATTACCCCCTTCATTGTCACTATATAGGACTACCCCATGCATTGTCACTATAGGTCAACCCACTATATTGTCACTATATAAGACTACCCCCTGCATTGTCACTATATAGGACTACCCCCTGCATTGTCACTATAGGACTATCCCCTGCATTGTCACTATATAGGATTACCCCCTGCATTGTCACTATATAGCACTACCCCCTGCATTATCACTATATAGCACTACCCCCTGCATTATCACTATATAGCACTACCCCCTGCATTGTCACTATATAGGACTACCCCCTGCATTGTCACTATATAGGACTACCCCATGCATTGTCACTCTAGGTCAACCCACTACATTGTCACTATAAAGAACTACCCCCTGCATTGTTACTACGTAGGACAACCCCCTGCATTGTCACTATATAGGACTACCCGCAACATTGTCACTATATAGGACTACCCCCCTGCACTGTCACTATATAGGACTACCCCCTGCATTGTCACTATAGAGAACTACCCCGACATTGTGACTATATAGGACTACCCCCTGCATTTTCACAATATAGGACTACCCCCCTGCATTGTCACTGTAGGTCTACCCCCGGTATTATCAATATATAAGACTACCCCCTACAATGTCACTATATAGTACTACCCCCTACATTGTCACTATATAGGACTACCCCCTACATTGTCACTATATAGGACTACCCCCTGCATTGTCACTATAGGTCTATCCCCTGTATTGTCGCTATATAGGACTACCTCCTACATTGTCACTATATAGGACTACCCCCTACATTGTCACTATATAGGACTACCCCCTGCATTGTCACTATAGAGAAATACCCACTACATTGTCACTATATAAGACAGACTACCCCCTGCATTGTCACTATAGAGAAATACCCCCTACATTGTCACTATATAGGACAACCACCTGCATTGTCACTATAGAGAACTACCCCCTATATTGTCACTTTATTAGACTACCCCCTACATTGTCATTATAAAGGACTACCCCCTGCATTGTCACTATAGGTCTACCCCCTGCATTGTCACTATAGAGAACTACCCCCTACATTGTCACTATAGAGAACTACCCCCTGCATTGTCACTATAGGTCTACCCTCTGCATTGTCACTATATAGGACTACCCCCTGCATTGTCACTATAAATAACTACCCCCTACATTGTCACTATATAGGACTACCCCCTGCATTGTCACTATAGGTCTACCCCCTGCATTGTCACTATAGGTCTACCCCCTACATTGTCACTATATAGGACTACCCCCTGAATTGTTACTACGTAGGACTACCCCCTGCATTGTCACTATATAGGACTACCCCCTTCTTTTTCACTATATAGGACTACCCCCTACACTGTCACTATATAGAACTACCCCCTGCATTGGCACTATATAGGACTACCCCCTACATTGACATTATATAGGACTACCCCCTGCATTATCACTGTAGAGAACTACCCCCTGCATTATCACTGTAGAGAACTACCCCCTGCATTGTCACTATACAGGACTACCCCCTACATTGTCACTATATAGGACAACCTCCTGCATTGTCACTATAGAGATATACCCCCTATATTGTCACTATATAGGACTACCCCCTGCATTATCACTGTAGAGAACTACCCCCTGCATTTTCACTATAGAGAAATACCCCCTATATTGTCACTATATAGGACAACCCCCTGCATTGTCACTATAGAGATCTACCCCCTATATTGTCACTATATAGGACTACCCCCTGCATTATCACTGAAGAGAACTACCCCCTGCATTGTCACTATATAGGACTACCCCATGCATTGTCACTATAGGTCAACCCACTACATTGTCACTATAAAGAACTACCCCCTGCATTGTTACTACGTAGGACCACCCCTGCATTGTCACTATATAGGACTACCCCCTACATTGTCACTATATAAGACTACCCCCTGCATTGTCACTATATAGGACTACCCCCTAAATTGTCACTATATAAGACTACCCCCTGCATTGTCACTATATAGGACTACCCCTACATTGTCACTATATAAGACTACCCCCTACAATGTCACTATATAGGACTACCCCCTACATTGTCACTATATAGGACTACCCCCTACATTGTCACTATATAGGACTACCCCCTGCATTGTCACTGTAGAGAAATACCCCATACATTGTCACTATATAGGACTACCCCCTGCATTGTCACTAAAGAGAAATACCCCCTACATTGTCACTATATAGGACTACCCCCTGCATTGTCACTATATAAGACTACCCCCTGCATTGTCACTATATAGGACTACCCCCTACATTGTCACTATATAAGACTACCCCCTGCATTGTCACTATATAGGACTACCCCCTGCATTGTCACTATAGGACTATCCCCTGCATTGTCACTATATAGGATTACCCCCTGCATTGTCACTATATAGGATTACATCCTGCATTGTCACTATATAGCACTACCCCCTGCATTATCACTATATAGGACTACCCCCTGCATTGTCACTATATAGCACTACCCCCTGCGTTGTCACTATATAGGACTACCCCCTACATTGTCACTATATAAGACTACCCCCTGTATTGTCACTATATAGGACTACCCCCTGCATTGTCACTAAGGAGAAATACCCCCTACATTGTCACTATATAGGACTACCCCCTGCATTGTCACTATATAGGACTACCCCTACATTGTCACTATATAAGACTACCCCCTACAATGTCACTATATAGGACTACCCCCTACATTGTCACTATATAGGACTACCCCCTACATTGTCACTATATAGGACTACCCCCTACATTGTCACTATAGAGAAATACCCCATACATTGTCACTATATAGGACTACCCCCTGCATTGTCACTAAAGAGAAATACCCCCTACATTGTCACTATATAGGACTACCCCCTGCATTGTCACTATATAAGACTACCCCCTGCATTGTCACTATATAGGACTACCCCCTACATTGTCACTATATAAGACTACCCCCTGCATTGTCACTATATAGGACTACCCCCTGCATTGTCACTATAGGACTATCCCCTGCATTGTCACTATATAGGATTACCCCCTGCATTGTCACTATATAGGATTACATCCTGCATTGTCACTATATAGCACTACCCCCTGCATTATCACTATATAAGACTACCCCCTGTATTGTCACTATATAGGACTACCCCCTGCATTGTCACTATAGAGAAATACCCCATACATTGTCACTATATAGGACTACCCCCTGCATTGTCACTAAGGAGAAATACCCCCTACATTGCCACTATAAAGAACTACCCCCTGCATTGTTACTACGTAGGACCACCCCCTGCATTGTCACTATATAGGACTTTCCCCTACATTGTCACTATATAAGACTACCCCCTGCATTGTCACTATATAGGACTACCCCCTAAATTGTCACTATATAAGACTACCCCCTGCATTGTCACTATATAGGACTACCCCCTACATTGTCACTATATAAGACTACCCCCTGCATTGTCACTATATAGGACTACCCCCTGCATTGTAACTATAGGACTATCCCCTGCATTGTCACTATATAGGATTACCCCCTGCATTGTCACTATATAGCACTACCCCCTGCATTATCACTATATAGGACTACCCCCTGCATTGTCACTATATAGCACTACCCCCTGCGTTGTCACTATATAGGATTACCCCCTACATTGTCACTATATAGGACTACCCCATGCATTGTCACTATAGGTCAACCCACTACATTGTCACTATATAAGACTACCCCCTGCATTGTCACTATATAGGACTACCCCCTGCATTGTCACTATAGGACTATCCCCTGCATTGTCACTATATAGGATTACCCCCTGCATTGTCACTATATAGCACTACCCCCTGCATTATCACTATATAGCACTACCCCCTGCATTATCACTATATAGCACTACCCCCTGCATTATCACTATATAGCACTACCCCCTGCATTGTCACTATATAGGACTACCCCCTGCATTGTCACTATATAGGACTACCCCATGCATTGTCACTATAGGTCAACCCACTACATTGTCACTATAAAGAACTACCCCCTGCATTGTTACTACGTAGGACCACCCCCTGCATTGTCACTATATAGGACTACCCCCTACATTGTCACTATATAAGACTACCCCCTGCATTGTCACTATATAGGACTACCCCCTAAATTGTCACTATATAGGACTACCCCATGCATTGTCACTATAGGTCAACCCACTACATTGTCACTATATAAGACTACCCCCTGCATTGTCACTATATAGGACTACCCCCTGCATTGTCACTATAGGACTATCCCCTGCATTGTCACTATAGGACTATCCCCTGCATTGTCACTATATAGGATTACCCCCTGCATTGTCACTATATAGCACTACCCCCTGCATTATCACTATATAGCACTACCCCCTACATTATCACTATATAGCACTACCCCCTGCATTGTCACTACATAGGACTACCCCCTGCATTGTCACTATAGGTCTACCCCCTGCATTGTCACTATAGGTCTACCCCCTACATTGTCACTATATAGGACTACCCCCTGAATTGTTACTACGTAGGACTACCCCCTGCATTGTCACTATATAGGACTACCCCCTTCTTTTTCACTATATAGGACTACCCCCTACACTGTCACTATATAGAACTACCCCCTGCATTGGCACTATATAGGACTACCCCCTACATTGACATTATATAGGACTACCCCCTGCATTATCACTGTAGAGAACTACCCCCTGCATTATCACTGTAGAGAACTACCCCCTGCATTGTCACTATATAGGACTACCCCCTACATTGTCACTATATAGGACAACCTCCTGCATTGTCACTATAGAGATATACCCCCTATATTGTCACTATATAGGACTACCCCCTGCATTATCACTGTAGAGAACTACCCCCTGCATTGTCACTATAGAGAAATACCCCCTATATTGTCACTATATAGGACAACCCCCTGCATTGTCACTATAGAGATCTACCCCCTATATTGTCACTATATAGGACTACCCCCTGCATTATCACTGAAGAGAACTACCCCCTGCATTGTCACTATATAGGACTACCCCATGCATTGTCACTATAGGTCAACCCCCTGCATCGTCACAATATAGGACTACCCCCTGCATTGTCACTATATAGGACTACCCCATGCATTGTCACTATAGGTCAACCCACTACATTGTCACTATAAAGAACTACCCCCTGCATTGTTACTACGTAGGACCACCCCTGCATTGTCACTATATAGGACTACCCCCTACATTGTCACTATATAAGACTACCCCCTGCATTGTCACTTATATAGGACTACCCCCTAAATTGTCACTATATAAGACTACCCCCTGCATTGTCACTATATAGGACTACCCCTACATTGTCACTATATAAGACTACCCCCTACAATGTCACTATATAGGACTACCCCCTACATTGTCACTATATAGGACTACCCCCTACATTGTCACTATATAGGACTACCCCCTGCATTGTCACTATAGAGAAATACCCCATACATTGTCACTATATAGGACTACCCCCTGCATTGTCACTAAAGAGAAATACCCCCTACATTGTCACTATATAGGACTACCCCCTGCATTGTCACTATATAAGACTACCCCCTGCATTGTCACTATATAGGACTACCCCCTACATTGTCACTATATAAGACTACCCCCTGCATTGTCACTATATAGGACTACCCCCTGCATTGTCACTATAGGACTATCCCCTGCATTGTCACTATATAGGATTACCCCCTGCATTGTCACTATATAGGATTACATCCTGCATTGTCACTATATAGCACTACCCCCTGCATTATCACTATATAGGACTACCCCCTGCATTGTCACTATCTAGCACTACCCCCTGCGTTGTCACTATATAGGACTACCCCCTACATTGTCACTATATAAGACTACCCCCTGTATTGTCACTATATAGGACTACCCCCTGCATTGTCACTAAGGAGAAATACCCCCTACATTGTCACTATATAGGACTACCCCCTGCATTGTCACTATATAGGACTACCCCTACATTGTCACTATATAAGACTACCCCCTACAATGTCACTATATAGGACTACCCCCTACATTGTCACTATATAGGACTACCCCCTACATTGTCACTATATAGGACTACCCCCTGCATTGTCACTATAGAGAAATACCCCATACATTGTCACTATATAGGACTACCCCCTGCATTGTCACTAAAGAGAAATACCCCCTACATTGTCACTATATAGGACTACCCCCTGCATTGTCACTATATAAGACTACCCCCTGCATTGTCACTATATAGGACTACCCCCTACATTGTCACTATATAAGACTACCCCCTGCATTGTCACTATATAGGACTACCCCCTGCATTGTCACTATAGGACTATCCCCTGCATTGTCACTATATAGGATTACCCCCTGCATTGTCACTATATAGGATTACATCCTGCATTGTCACTATATAGCACTACCCCCTGCATTATCACTATATAGGACTACCCCCTGCATTGTCACTATATAGCACTACCCCCTGCGTTGTCACTATATAGGACTACCCCCTACATTGTCACTATATAAGACTACCCCCTGTATTGTCACTATATAGGACTACCCCCTGCATTGTCACTATAGAGAAATACCCCATACATTGTCACTATATAGGACTACCCCCTGCATTGTCACTAAGGAGAAATACCCCCTACATTGCCACTATAAAGAACTACCCCCTGCATTGTTACTACGTAGGACCACCCCCTGCATTGTCACTATATAGGACTTTCCCCTACATTGTCACTATATAAGACTACCCCCTGCATTGTCACTATATAGGACTACCCCCTACATTGTCACTATATAAGACTACCCCCTGCATTGTCACTATATAGGACTACCCCCTGCATTGTAACAATAGGACTATCCCCTGCATTGTCACTATATAGGATTACCCCCTGCATTGTCACTATATAGCACTACCCCCTGCATTATCACTATATAGGACTACCCCCTGCATTGTCACTATATAGCACTACCCCCTGCGTTGTCACTATATAGGATTACCCCCTACATTGTCACTATATAGGACTACCCCATGCATTGTCACTATAGGTCAACCCACTACATTGTCACTATATAAGACTACCCCCTGCATTGTCACTATATAGGACTACCCCCTGCATTGTCACTATAGGACTATCCCCTGCATTGTCACTATATAGGATTACCCCCTGCATTGTCACTATATAGCACTACCCCTTGCATTATCACTATATAGCACTACCCCCTGCATTATCACTATATAGCACTACCCCCTGCATTATCACTATATAGCACTACCCCCTGCATTGTCACTATATAGGACTACCCCCTGCATTGTCACTATATAGGACTACCCCATGCATTGTCACTATAGGTCAACCCACTACATTGTCACTATAAAGAACTACCCCCTGCATTGTTACTACGTAGGACCACCCCCTGCATTGTCACTATATAGGACTACCCCCTACATTGTCACTATATAAGACTACCCCCTGCATTGTCACTATATAGGACTACCCCCTAAATTGTCACTATATAAGACTACCCCCTGCATTGTCACTATATAGGACTACCCCCTACATTGTCACTATATAAGACTACCCCCTGCATTGTCACTATATAGGACTACCCCCTGCATTGTAACTATAGGACTATCCCCTGCATTGTCACTATATAGGATTACCCCCTGCATTGTCACTATATAGCACTACCCCCTGCATTATCACTATATAGGACTACCCCCTGCATTGTCACTATATAGCACTACCCCCTGCGTTGTCACTATATAGGACTACCCCCTGCATTGTCACTATATAGCACTACCCCCTGCGTTGTCACTATATAGGATTACCCCCTACATTGTCACTATATAGGACTACCCCATGCATTGTCACTATAGGTCAACCCACTACATTGTCACTATATAAGACTACCCCCTGCATTGTCACTATATAGGACTACCCCCTGCATTGTCACTATAGGACTATCCCCTGCATTGTCACTATATAGGATTACCCCCTGCATTGTCGCTATATAGCACTACCCCCTGCATTATCACTATATAGGACTACCCCCTGCATTGTCACTATATAGGACTACCCCATGCATTGTCACTATAGGTCAACCCACTACATTGTCACTATAAAGAACTACCCCCTGCATTGTTACTACGTAGGACCACCCCCTGCATTGTCACTATATAGGACTACCCCCTACATTGTCACTATATAAGACTACCCCCTGCATTGTCACTATATAGGACTACCCCCTAAATTGTCACTATATAAGACTACCCCCTGCATTGTCACTATATAGGACTACCCCCTACATTGTCACTATATAAGACTACCCCCTACAATGTCACTATATATGATTAACCCCTTCATTGTCACTATATAGGACTACCCCATGCATTGTCACTATAGGTCAACCCACTATATTGTCACTATATAAGACTACCCCCTGCATTGTCACTATATAGGACTACCCCCTGCATTGTCACTATAGGACTATCCCCTGCATTGTCACTATATAGGATTACCCCCTGCATTGTCACTATATAGCACTACCCCCTGCATTATCACTATATAGCACTACCCCCTGCATTATCACTATATAGCACTACCCCCTGCATTGTCACTATATAGGACTACCCCCTGCATTGTCACTATATAGGACTACCCCATGCATTGTCACTATAGGTCAACCCACTACATTGTCACTATAAAGAACTACCCCCTGCATTGTTACTACGTAGGACAACCCCCTGCATTGTCACTATATAGGACTACCCCCTACATTGTCACTATATAAGACTACCCCCTACATTGTCACTATATAAGACTACCCCCTGCATTGTCACTTATATAGGACTACCCCCTAAATTGTCACTATATAAGACTACCCCCTGCATTGTCACTATATAGGACTACCCCTACATTGTCACTATATAAGACTACCCCCTACAATGTCACTATATAGGACTACCCCCTACATTGTCACTATATAGGACTACCCCCTACATTGTCACTATATAGGACTACCCCCTGCATTGTCACTATAGAGAAATACCCCATACATTGTCACTATATAGGACTACCCCCTGCATTGTCACTAAAGAGAAATACCCCCTACATTGTCACTATATAGGACTACCCCCTGCATTGTCACTATATAAGACTACCCCCTGCATTGTCACTATATAGGACTACCCCCTACATTGTCACTATATAAGACTACCCCCTGCATTGTCACTATATAGGACTACCCCCTGCATTGTCACTATAGGACTATCCCCTGCATTGTCACTATATAGGATTACCCCCTGCATTGTCACTATATAGGATTACATCCTGCATTGTCACTATATAGCACTACCCCCTGCATTATCACTATATAGGACTACCCCCTGCATTGTCACTATATAGCACTACCCCCTGCGTTGTCACTATATAGGACTACCCCCTACATTGTCACTATATAAGACTACCCCCTGTATTGTCACTATATAGGACTACCCCCTGCATTGTCACTAAGGAGAAATACCCCCTACATTGTCACTATATAGGACTACCCCCTGCATTGTCACTATATAGGACTACCCCTACATTGTCACTATATAAGACTACCCCCTACAATGTCACTATATAGGACTACCCCCTACATTGTCACTATATAGGACTACCCCCTACATTGTCACTATATAGGACTACCCCCTGCATTGTCACTATAGAGAAATACCCCATACATTGTCACTATATAGGACTACCCCCTGCATTGTCACTAAAGAGAAATACCCCCTACATTGTCACTATATAGGACTACCCCCTGCATTGTCACTATATAAGACTACCCCCTGCATTGTCACTATATAGGACTACCCCCTACATTGTCACTATATAAGACTACCCCCAGCATTGTCACTATATAGGACTACCCCCTGCATTGTCACTATAGGACTATCCCCTGCATTGTCACTATATAGGATTACCCCCTGCATTGTCACTATATAGGATTACATCCTGCATTGTCACTATATAGGACAACCCCCTGCATTGTCACTATAGAGAACTAACCCCTATATTGTCACTATATAGGACTACCCCCTGCATTGTCACTATATAGCACTACCCCCTGCGTTGTCACTATATAGGACTACCCCCTACATTGTCACTATATAAGACTACCCCCTGTATTGTCACTATATAGGACTACCCCCTACATTGTCACTATATAGGACTACCCCCTACATTGTCACTATATAGGACTACCCCCTGCATTGTCACTATAGAGAAATACCCCATACATTGTCACTATATAGGACTACCCCCTGCATTGTCACTAAAGAGAAATACCCCCTACATTGTCACTATATAGGACTACCCCCTGCATTGTCACTATATAAGACTACCCCCTGCATTGTCACTATATAGGACTACCCCCTACATTGTCACTATATAAGACTACCCCCTGCATTGTCAGTATATAGGACTACCCCCTGCATTGTCACTATAGGACTATCCCCTGCATTGTCACTATATAGGATTACCCCCTGCATTGTCACTATATAGGATTACATCCTGCATTGTCACTATATAGCACTACCCCCTGCATTATCACTATATAGGACTACCCCCTGCATTGTCACTATATAGCACTACCCCCTGCGTTGTCACTATATAGGACTACCCCCTACATTGTCACTATATAAGACTACCCCCTGTATTGTCACTATATAGGACTACCCCCTGCATTGTCACTATAGAGAAATACCCCATACATTGTCACTATATAGGACTACCCCCTGCATTGTCACTAAGGAGAAATACCCCCTACATTGTCACTATAAAGAACTACCCCCTGCATTGTTACTACGTAGGACCACCCCCTGCATTGTCACTATATAGGACTTTCCCCTACATTGTCACTATATAAGACTACCCCCTGCATTGTCACTATATAGGACTACCCCCTAAATTGTCACTATATAAGACTACCCCCTGCATTGTCACTATATAGGACTACCCCCTACATTGTCACTATATAAGACTACCCCCTGCATTGTCACTATATAGGACTACCCCCTGCATTGTAACTATAGGACTATCCCCTGCATTGTCACTATATAGGATTACCCCCTGCATTGTCACTATATAGCACTACCCCCTGCATTATCACTATATAGGACTACCCCCTGCATTGTCACTATATAGCACTACCCCCTGCGTTGTCACTATATAGGATTACCCCCTACATTGTCACTATATAGGACTACCCCATGCATTGTCACTATAGGTCAACCCACTACATTGTCACTATATAAGACTACCCCCTGCATTGTCACTATATAGGACTACCCCCTGCATTGTCACTATAGGACTATCCCCTGCATTGTCACTATATAGGATTACCCCCTGCATTGTCACTATATAGCACTACCCCCTGCATTATCACTATATAGCACTACCCCCTGCATTATCACTATATAGCACTACCCCCTGCATTATCACTATATAGCACTACCCCCTGCATTGTCACTATATAGGACTACCCCCTGCATTGTCACTATATAGGACTACCCCATGCATTGTCACTATAGGTCAACCCACTACATTGTCACTATAAAGAACTACCCCCTGCATTGTTACTACGTAGGACCACCCCCTGCATTGTCACTATATAGGACTACCCCCTACATTGTCACTATATAAGACTACCCCCTGCATTGTCACTATATAGGACTACCCCCTAAATTGTCACTATATAAGACTACCCCCTGCATTGTCACTATATAGGACTACCCCCTACATTGTCACTATATAAGACTACCCCCTGCATTGTCACTATATAGGACTACCCCCTGCATTGTAACTATAGGACTATCCCCTGCATTGTCACTATATAGGATTACCCCCTGCATTGTCACTATATAGCACTACCCCCTGCATTATCACTATATAGGACTACCCCCTGCATTGTCACTATATAGCACTACCCCCTGCGTTGTCACTATATAGGATTACCCCCTACATTGTCACTATATAGGACTACCCCATGCATTGTCACTATAGGTCAACCCACTACATTGTCACTATATAAGACTACCCCCTGCATTGTCACTATATAGGACTACCCCCTGCATTGTCACTATAGGACTATCCCCTGCATTGTCACTATATAGGATTACCCCCTGCATTGTCACTATATAGCACTACCCCCTGCATTATCACTATATAGCACTACCCCCTGCATTATCACTATATAGCACTACCCCCTGCATTGTCACTATATAGGACTACCCCCTGCATTGTCACTATATAGGACTACCCCATGCATTGTCACTATAGGTCAACCCACTACATTGTCACTATAAAGAACTACCCCCTGCATTGTTACTACATAGGACCACCCCCTGCATTGTCACTATATAGGACTACCCCCTACATTGTCACTATATAAGACTACCTCCTGCATTGTCACTATATAGGACTACCCCCTAAATTGTCACTATATAAGACTACCCCCTGCATTGTCACTATATAGGACTACCCCCTACATTGTCACTATATAAGACTACCCCCTACAATGTCACTATATAGGATTACCCCCTTCATTGTCACTATATAGGACTACCCCATGCATTGTCACTATAGGTCAACCCACTGCATTGTCGCTATATAGGACTACCTCCTGCATTGTCACTATATAGGACTACCCCCTACATTGTCACTATATAGGACTACCCCCTGCATTGTCACTATAGAGAAATACCCCATACATTGTCACTATATAGGACTACCCCCTGCATTGCCACTAAAGAGAAATACCCCCTACATTGTCACTATATAGGACTACCCCCTGCATTGTCACTATATAGGACTACCCCCTACATTGTCACTATATAAGACTACCCCCTGCATTGTCACTATATAGGACTACCCCCTGCATTGTCACTATAGGACTATCCCCTGCATTGTCAATATATAGGATTACCCCCTGCATTGTCACTATATAGGATTACATCCTGCATTGTCACTATATAGCACTACCCCCTGCATTATCACTATATAGGACTACCCCCTACATTGTCACTATATAGCACTACCCCCTGCGTTGTCACTATATAGGACTACCCCCTACATTGTCACTATATAAGACTACCCCCTGTATTGTCATTATAGGACTACCCCCTGCATTGTCACTATAGAGAAATACCCCATACATTGTCACTATATAGGACTACCCCCTGCATTGTCACTAAAGAGAAATACCCCCTACATTGTCACTATATAGGACTACCCCCTGCATTGTCACTATATAGGACTACCCCCTACATTGTCACTATATAAGACTACCCCCTGCATTGTCACTATATAGGACTACCCCCTGCATTGTCACTATAGGACTATCCCCTGCATTGTCACTATATAGGATTACCCCCTGCATTGTCACTATATAGCACTACCCCCTGCATTATCACTATATAGGACTACCCCCTGCATTGTCACTATATAGCACTACCCCCTGCGTTGTCACTTTATAGGACTACCCCCTACATTGTCACTATATAAGACTACCCCCTGTATTGTCACTATATAGGACTATCCCCTGCATTGTCACTATATAGGACTACCCCCTGCATTCTCACAATATAGCACTACCCCCTGCATTGTCACTATATAGGACTACCCCCTGCATTGTCACTAGACTATATAGGACTACCCTCTGTATTGTCACTATAGAGAACTACCCCTACATTGTCACTATATAAGACTACCCCCTGCATTTTCACTATATAGGACTACCCCTTGCAATGTCACTATATATGACTACCCCCTACATTGTCACTATATAGGACTACCCCCTACATTGTCACTATATAGGACTATCCCCTGCATTGTCACTTTAGGTCTATCCCCTGCATTGTCGCTATATAGGACTACCTCTTGCATTGTCACTATATAGGAGTCGGACTATCCCCTACATTGTCACTATATAGGACTACCCCCTGCATTGTCACTATAGAGAAATACACACTACATTGTCACTATATAAGACTACCCCCTGCATTGTCACTATAGAGAAATACCCCCTACATTGTCACTATATTAGACTACCCCCTGCATTGTCACTATATAGGACTACCCCCTGCATTGTCACTATAGAGGACTACCCCCTGCATTGTCACTATATAGGACTACCCCCTGCATTGTCACTATATAAGACTACCCCCTGCATTGTCACTATAGGTCTACCCCCTGCATTGCTACTATAGAGAACTACCCCCTACATTGTCACTATAGAGAACTACCCCCTGCATTGTCACTATAGGTCTACCCCCTGCATTGTCACTATATAGGACTACCCCCTGCATTGTCACTATATAGGACTACCCCCTACATTGTCACTATATAGGACTACCCCATGCATTGTCACTATAGGTCTACCCCCTGCATTGTCACAATAGGTGTACCACCTACATTGTCACTATATAGGACTAGTGATGTGCACCGGAAATTGGGGTTTTGGGTTCGGTTCCGCAGCCGTGTTTTGGGTTCGAACGCGTTTTGGCAAAACCTCACCGAATTTTTTTTGTCGGATTCGAGTGTGTTTTGGATTCGGGTGTTTTTTTTTCAAAAAACCCTAAAAAACAGCTTAAATCATAGAATTTGGGGGTCATTTTGATCCCATAGTATTATTAACTCCAATAACCATAATTTCCACTCATTTCCAGTCTATTCTGAACACCTCACACCTCACAATCTTATTTTTAGTCCTAAAATTTGCACCGAGGTAGCTGTGTGACTAAGCTAAGCGACCCAAGTGGCCGACACAAACACCTGGCCCATCTAGGAGTGGCACTGCAGTGTCAGACAGGATGGCCCTTCAAAAAAATACTCCCCAAACAGCACATGACGCAAAGAAAAAAAGAGGCGCAATGAGGTAGCTGTGTGACTAAGGTAAGTGACCCAAGTGGCCGACACAAACACCTGGCCCATCTAGGAGTGGCACTGCAGTGTCACGCAGGATGGCCCTTCAAAAAAATACTCCCCAAACAGCACATGACGCAAAGAAAAAAAGAGGCACAATGAGGTAGCTGTGTGACTAAGATAAGCGACCCAAGTGGCCGACACAAACACCTGGCCCATCTAGGAGTGGCACTGCAGTGTCAGACAGGATGGCCCTTCAAAAAAATACTCCCCAAACAGCACATGACGCAAAGAAAAAAAGAGGCGCAATGAGGTAGCTGTGTGACTAAGATAAGCGACCCAAGTGGCCGACACAAACACCTGGCCCATCTGGGAGTGGCACTGCAGTGTCGCGCAGGATGGCCCTTCAAAAAAATACTCCCCAAACAGCACATGACGCAAAGAAAAAAAGAGGCGCAATGAGGTAGCTGTGTGACTAAGATAAGTGACCCAAGTGGCCGACACAAACACCTGGCCCATCTAGAAGTGGCACTGCAGTGTCACGCAGGATTGCCCTTCAAAAAAATACTCCCCAAACAGCACATGACGCAAAGAAAAATGAAAGAAAAAAGAGGTGCAAGATGGAATTGTCCTTGGGCCCTCCCACCCACTCTTATGTTGCAAAAACAGGACATGCACACTTTAACGAACCCATCATTTCAGCGACAGGGTCTGCCACACGACTGTGACTGAAATGACTGGTTGGTTTGGGCCCCCACCAAAAAAGAAGCAATCAATCTCTCCTTGCACAAACTGGCTCTACGGAGGCAAGATGTCCACCTCATCATCATCGTCCGATTCATCACCCCTTTCACTGTGTACATCCCCCTCCTCACAGATTATTAATTCATCCCCACGGGAATCCACCATCTCAGTTCCCCGTGTACTTTCTGGAGGCAATTGCTGCTGGTGAATGTCTCCACGGAGGAATTGATTATAATTAATTTTAATGAACATCATCTTCTCCACATTTTCTGGAAGTAACCTCGTACGCCGATTGCTGACAAGGTGAGCGGCGGCACTAAACACTCTTTCGGAGTACACACTGGAGGGAGGGCAACTTAGGTAGAATAAAGCCAGTTTCTGCAAGGGCCTCCAAATTGCCTCTTTTTCCTGCCAGTATACGTACGGACTGTCTGACGTGCCTACTTGGATGCGGTCACTCATATAATCCTCCACCATTCTTTCAATGGTGAGAGAATCATATGCAGTGACAGTAGACGACATGTCAGTAATCGTTGGCAGGTCCTTCAGTCCGGACCAGATGTCAGCACTCGCTCCAGACTGCCCTGCATCACCGCCAGCGGGTGGGCTCGGAATTCGTAGCCTTTTCCTCGCACCCCCAGTTGTGGGAGAATGTGAAGGAGGAGCTGTTGACGGGTCGCATTCCGCTTGACTTGACAATTTTCTCACCAGCAGGTCTTTGAACCTCTGCAGACTTGTGTCTGCCGGAAAGAGAGATACAACGTAGGTTTTAAATCTAGGATCGAGCACGGTGGCCAAAATGTAGTGCTCTGATTTCAAAATTTTGACCACCCGTGAATCCTGGTTAAGCGAATGAAGGGCTCCATCCACAAGTCCCACATGCCTAGCGGAATCGCTCTGTTTTAGCTCCTCCTTCAATGCCTCCAGCTTCTTCTGCAAAAGCCTGATGAGGGGAATGACCTGACTCAGGCTGACAGTGTCTGAACTGACTTCACGTGTGGCAAGTTCAAAAGGTTGCAGAACCTTGCACAACATTGAAATCATTCTCCACTGCGCTTGAGACAGGTGCATTCCACCTCCTTTGCCTATATCGTGGGCAGATGTATAGGCTTGAATGGCCTTTTGCTGCTACTCCATCCTCTGAAGCATATAGAGGGTTGAATTCCACTTCGTTACCACCTCTTGCTTCAGATGATGGCAGGGCAGGTTCAGGTGTTTTTGGTGGTGCTCCAGTCTTCTGTACGCGGTGCCTGTACGCCGAAAGTGGCCCGCAATTCTTCTGGCCACCGACAGCATCTCTTGCACGTCCCTGTCGTTTTTTTAAATAATTCTGCACCACCAAATTCAAGGTATGTGTAAAACATGGGACGTGCTGGAATTTGCCCAGATATCATGCACGCACAATATTGCTGGCGTTGTCCGATGCCACAAATCCCCAGGAGAGTCCAATTGGGGTAAGCCATTCTGCGATGATCTTCCTCAGTTGCCGTAAGAGGTTTTCAGCTGTGTGCGTATTCTGGAAAGCGGTGATACAAAGCGTAGCCTGCCTAGGAACGAGTAGGCATTTGCGAGATGCTGCTACTGGTGCCGCCGCTGCTGTTCTTGCAGCGGGAGGCAATACATCTACCCAGTGGGCTGTCACAGTCATGTAGTCCTGAGTCTGCCCTGCTCCACTTGTCCACATGTCCGTGGTTAAGTGGACATTGGGTACAACTGCATTTTTTAGGAAACTGGTGACTCTTTTTCTGAGGTCTGTGTACATTTTCGGTATCGCCTGCCTAGAGAAATGGAACCTTGATGGTATTTGGTACCGGGGACACAGTACCTCAATCAAGTCTATGGTTGGCTCTGAAGTAACGATGGATACCGGAACCACGTTTCTCACCGCCCAGGCTGCCAAGGCCTCAGTTATCCGCTTTGCAGCAGGATGACTGCTGTGATATTTCATCTTCCTCTCAAAGGACTGTTGGACAGTCAATTGCTTACTGGAAGTAGTACAAGTGGTCTTCCGACTTCCCCTCTGGGATGACGATCGACTCCCAGCAGCAACAACAGCAGCGCCAGCAGCAGTAGGCGTTACACTCAAGGATGCATCGGAGTAATCCCAGCCAGGAGAGGACTCGTCACACTTGCCAGTGACATGGCCTGCAGGACTATTGGCTTTCCTGCCTAAGGAGGAAATTGACACTGAGGCAGCTGGTGGTGTGGTTTGCAGGAGCTTGGTTACAGATTTAGTGGTCAGTGGACTGCTTCCGCTGTCACCCAAAGTTTTTGAACTTGTCACTGACTTATGATGAATGCGCTGCAGGTGACGTATAAGGGAGGATGTTCCGAGGTGGTTAACGTCCTTACCCCTACTTATTACAGCTTGACAAAGGCAACACACGGCTTGACAACTGTTGTCCGCATTTGTGTTGAAATAATTCCACACCGAAGAGCTGATTTTTTTTGTATTTTGACCAGGCATGTCAATGGCCATATTCCTCCCACGGACAACAGGTGTCTCCCCGGGTGCCTGACTTAAACAAACCACCTCACCATCAGAATCCTCCTTGTCAATTTCCTCCCCAGTGCCAGCAACACCCATACCCTCATCCTGGTGTACTTCAACACTGACATCTTCAATTTGACTATCAGGAACTGGACTGCGGGTGCTCCTTCCAGCACTTGCAGGGGGCGTGCAAATGGTGGAAGGCGCAAGCTCTTCCCGTCCAGTGTTAGGAAGGTCAGGCATCGCAACCGACACAATTGGACTCGACACAATTGGACTCTCCTTGGGGATTTGTGATTTAGAAGAACGCACAGTTCTTTGCTGTGCTTTTGCCAGCTTAAGTCTTTTCATTTTTCTAGCGAGAGGCTGAGTGCTTCCATCCTCATGTGAAGCTGAACCACTAGCCATGAACAAAGGCCAGGGCCTCAGCCGTTCCTTGACACTCCGTGTCGTAAATGGCATATTGGCAAGTTTACGCTTCTCCTCAGACGCTTTTAATTTTGATTTTTGGGTCATTTTTTACTGATCTTTTGTGTTTTGGATTTTACATGCTCTGTACTATGACATTGGGCATCGGCCTTGGCAGACGACGTTGATGGCATTTCATCGTCTCGGCCATGACTAGTGGCAGCTGCTTCAGCACGAGGTGGAAGTGGATCTTGATCTTTCCCTATTTTTTTAACCTCCACATTTTTGTTCTCCATATTTTGCGCACAACTAAAAGCCACCACAGGTATACAATGTAGATGGATGGATAGTATAGTATTATTACTTATGGACGACGAGTGACGACACAGAGGTAGGTACAGCCGTGAAAAAAAAAAGGAGCATCTGAATCTTTGTGCGCACTATGCTGCTAGTGATACTAAATCTCAAAAAGAGGTATTCCCAACCCTCCACCACAAGTTAATAGACAAAAAAGTAGAAAGATAGTTCCACCAGCGCAGACAATAGTAAAGAATGGATACTTATTCCAATATTGTTGATGGTATTTGCAACTTTGTTTTTTTCTCCCAGTCAGATGTCATAGAATTTGCAAGAGAGAAAATAAAAATACCATAGTGTAATCCGGTTTTTTAATCAAAAAGAATCAACAATCAATTAAAATATCCCTGCAAGGATATTAAGTAAAACAAATAAAACACCGTTTTCACACAGGTTTTTACACTGAACATTAGATTGAAGGCAGCTAGGTATTGGTTGTAAATACCGATGTAATAAGAGAACTGTGTCACGAGTTCTCAAACAAGCATGCACCAAATACATTCCATATGTGTCAGCAACATGTGAAAATACTTAAAAAAGCTGGGATATCCAAAACCGATCCGTGAGGTGGATAATTACCAGTTCCAGATGAAGAACTGGCAGCGCTCAGTTCTTAAACGCTTTTGGAATCAAAAGAGAGTCCTGGGCTGCAGCTCCAAGTTCCTCCGTTCCGTCCACACTCAGGATCGTCTGGTTCCCCCAGCGGCGGCACCCACGCGTTCCGACCCTCCACGGGGGTCTTTCTCAAGGTAAGCCGTGAAGCAGAGTGAGTCCGTACTTCATTGGAGGTGTTTAAAAACCTCCCGCTATCTCATGATTGGTCCCGGCGCGTGAGTCTCTATACAGCCTGAAACTACATGTCCCATGACTCCTTGCGCAAGGACCGTCATATCCTGGTTCCTGAACATCGCGTCTCGTTGTCATGGTGACGCGTGACGGGAAGCATTTTGTCTGTTTTGAATGAAAAATGCAACATCTTAGTATTGTTGCATAGATCCCAGCTACAAGATCTAATAATGGACTTATCTGCTATATTCAGCCACCAATTTCAAGTGACATACAGAATGGAAAGTTTTAATCAAAATATTTTTAATCAAAATATTTTAATAGAGAACAGAGTCAGTGTGAAGCCTTAGAGATAGATGCTGACAGACAAGAAAGGTATTCCCTAGAGGAACCACTTAACCTCGAAATCGGTATTTAAACCGCCTGGTTTTAATGTTCCAAACCCATATATCCTTTTCATCTCTGTTTTTGCCAATTGGGTATTTGTGTCCTTTTTTCTCCAATGTCCCTTAACACACTGAATACCTATAAAGTGTTTTATAGCCTTTGGGGAACAGTCATGATGCCTACGAAAATGGTCTGACAGGGCATGGCTCTCCAAGCCATTTTTAATGTTCCTCAAATGTTCCCCTATACGGACCTTAAGGGGTCTAGAGGTTCTACCTATATAGGATAACCCACAGCTACACTCAATGTTATAAATAACATTTTTCGTGTGACATGTAATGAACTGGTTGATTTCCCAAGTGTTGTTGTTAATTATCACCTGGAAATTTTGCCAGTACTTTTTGTTTTGATGGCTTTACACCCTAAACAGGTCCCGCACCTAAAAAAAACTTTCGTTTTTATCCCTACAGTAGATTTTAATGAAGGGAGGGCACTCCTTACTAGGTTTGTGCCAATATTGGGAGCTCGCCTATATATATATTTAGGTCTTTCTGGGAGGTGCTTCCCTATGACCGGATCCTGTTTAAGGATATTCCAATTTTTGTAGATGGATTTTTCAACTTGTTTGTGCTGTTTATTATAGGTAGTGATAAATGCCCATTCGTGATCTTTTGATTTTTCAGTTTTTTTGTTTCATTTTTAATAAGTCACTTCTGGGGATATTGCTGACCTCTTCCTTTATTTTACTAAGTTTTGAGACTTCATAACCACTAGCCTCAAATTTCCCGCATAGTTGATCTGCTTGTTCCAAAAACACTTTTCTTTGGGAACAATTCCTCCTTATTCTCCTAATTTGGCCCCCAGGTATTGACCCCAACCAATTATGATGGTGACAACTATCTATCCCTATATAACATAGGGAATCGGTTGGTTTCGTAAACATTTTTGTTTGGAGGGTTCCATTCTCAACATAGATGGAGATGTCCAGGAAGTTAACTAGTTGTTTGCTGCTCTGGAAGGTAAATTCAATATTGGAAGAATTGCTATTTAAATATGTGCAGAACTCCAATAGGGAGGCCTTCTCCCCCTTCCAAATAAACAGCACGTCGTCTATATACCTGGACCAGGACACCAGGTTCGCTCCGTTAGGATGGTCCCCCCAAATATGGGCTTCCTCCCATTGCCCCAAAAAGATGTTGGCGTAACTCGGAGCGAACCTGGTGCCCATAGCGGTCCCCACATTCTGTATATAGAACTGTTCGTTGAAAACAAAATAATTGTTTGTCAAAATGAATTTCACCGCTTCCACTAGGAACTCTTGTAGACCTTGGTTTATAGTGCTCTTCTTCAAACAATTACTAATAGCTAAGATCCCTTCTTGATGATCTATAATGGTATATAGTGCCCTTATATCCGCTGTCACTAATATATAGTTGTCCTGCCATTCTATCTTCTCCACTAAGTTAAGGACTGCTGTGGTGTCCTTCAGATGGGATTTATTACAAACCACTAATGGTTGCAAATAAAAGTCGATAAACTCAGACATGTTGGAAGTCACTGAATTTATGCCCGATACGATCGGTCTACCTGGAGGGTTCAGGGGGTCTTTATGCATCTTGGGTAAAACATAAAGCACAGTAATATCTGGTTCTGTATTAATCAAGAATTTTTCCTCTTTTTCCTCTAAAATACCCAGTTTGCTATATTTCTCAACCAGGAGTTGTAGCCTGCCATTATAAGTAGGATCTGCTCTTAATTTATGATACGTGCTTCTATCTTCTAATTGTTTGAAAACCTCTGTTTCATATTTGGCTCTATCCATCAAAACCACCCCCCCGCCCTTATCGGCCGGTTTGATAATGACATCGGTAAGGTCTTTCAGATCTTTTAACGCTTGTCTTTCCTTGTAAGTTAAATTGCATTTCCCTTTATTGCTTTCTATTTTTTTAATATCATTATGTACAAGGTTAAAGAAGGTATCCAAAAAGCTTCCTTTAATATATGTTGGATAAAAGATAGATTTGGGCCTAAACGGGGTGGTTGAGGTACTGGCGCTATCTGTTGGTGTCTCCTTTTTACTCACGAAAAAAATTTTCACGGTTAGTTTCCGCATATATTTATGGAGATCCACAAAGGTCTCAAATTTATTTAAATTGTTTGTTGGAGCGTATTTTAAACCCTTTTCCATCACAGAAGACTCTTCCTTGGTTAATATATGATTACTTAGCTTGAAAATTTTTACTTTGCCCATTACTTGGGATTTGGTGGGATTCTTTTTTTCGTCGTTTATGGGTGTCTCCGGTACTCTCTTTTTATCTTTCTTTTTGTTCTTATTTTTATTTCTCCTAATCTTTTGCTTCTTTTTGTTTTTATCCCCCCCCCTCTTTTACCCCTAGTTCTTTTCAATGTATGGGGTACTGGGGCCGACCCCGATCTAAAAAATGTGGGGAGGAATTGTTGTGGTTAAATACTTCGTATCTATTTTTATATCTGGTGGGTGTATCTTGATTGTACCCTCTATTTCCCCATTCCGGGGACCCTCTCCTTCCATTTCTTCCCTCATCCCTCCAAGTTCTTAAATCCCTTCCGGGGGGTCTGGAATCAAAGTTCCTTCTTTGGGTTATCTCTTCCCTAGTGGGTCTCCATGATTCCCTACGATTCTCTTTCTGAGTCCTTGGGTTTTGTCTACCTATCTCCTTATAAGTGTTGTATTCTTGATTCTTCCATTTGGAATTTTTTATCCAGGTTTTAGGTCTAACCACTGGAGTTTCCTGCATCTTTGTGTTCTCTACCTCCACATTCGGTCTATCCATTTTAATGGTATTCTTATCTCCATAAAATTTCTTCTTTTTGCGCTCCACTATTATTTTCTCCGTTCTTTTAATATTTAACTCAATTTTTGTTTCCCAGTCTTTGTAGACACGGTATCTACAAATGGTGTAGTGAGGTCCTTATAGTTATCAATTTTTTCCTCTAATATGAGTAAATTTTTCTTTCTATCCTTAATTATTAACTTCATCAATGAGAAAGAACACTCTCTCAGAATGTCATTCCATTCATTAGTGAAGTTTTCATCAGCATTTGAAAAAGAGGCGGTTTTGCTCATTAGAAGACCCTTTGGAATCATATCATTTGCAATATATTTTTCCAGGGTCACAACTTCCCACCATGTATTATTTTCTTTTAAAAGGACATTCTCTAATTTCCTCATAATACTGTCGAGGTCATCATCTAGGACCTCTATAGGCTCACCTTCCTGTTTAAACACATCGTCGAAGACAGCCTTTCTCTTATCCCTGTAGTTAAACATAACTGCCGCACTAAAATACCAGAATGCAAGGAAAATGTATACACAATTGAAAAAAGAAAGGAGCATCTGAATCTTTGTGGGCACTATGCTGCTAGTGGTACTAAATCTCAAAAAGAGGTATTCCCAACCCTCCACCACAAGTTAATAGACAAAAAAGTAGAAAGATAGTTCCACCAGCGCAGACAATAGTAAAGAGTGGATACTTATTCCAATATTGTTGATGGTATTTGCAACTTTGTTTTTTCTCTCAGTCAGATGTCATAGAATTTGCAAGAGAGAAAATAAAAATACCATAGTGTAATCCGTTTTTTTAATCAAAAAGAATCAACAATCAATTAAAATATCCCTGCAAGGATATTAAGTAAAACAAATAAAACACCGTTTTCACACAGGTTTTTACACTGAACATTAGATTGAAGGCAGCTAGGTATTGGTTGTAATTACCGATGTAATAAGAGAACTGTGTCACGAGTTCTCAAACAAGCATGCACCAAATACATTCCATATGTGTCAGCAACATGTGAAAATACTTAAAAAAGCTGGGATATCCAAAACCGATCCGTGAGGTAGATAATTACCAGTTCCAGATGAAGAACTGGCAGCGCTCAGTTCTTAAACGCTTTTGGAATCAAAAGAGAGTCCTGGGCTGCAGCTCCAAGTTCCTCCGTTCCGTCCACACTCAGGATCGTCTGGTTCCCCCAGCGGCGGCACCCACGCGTTCTGACCCTCCACGGGGGTCTTTCTCAAGGTAAGCCGTGAAGCAGAGTGAGTCCGTACTTCATTGGAGGTGTTTAAAAACCTCCTGCTATCTCATGCCGTGGCCTACCGTACTGCTATATATATAATATATATAGAATAATAATAACTGACCTGGTGGACACTGTCAGCAGACTACTAAACTAGTATGAAGAAAAAAAAAGCTACCACAGGTATACAATGTAGATGGATTGATAGTATAGTATTATTACTTAAGGACGACGAGTGACGACACAGAGGTAGGTACAGTCGTGGCCTACCGTACTGCTATATATATAATATATACAGAATAATAATAACGGACCTGGTGGACACTGTCAGCAGACTGCTAAACTAGTATGAAGAAAAAAAAGCCACCACAGGTATACAATGTAGATGATGGATAGTATAGTATTATTACTTATGGACGACGAGTGACGACACAGAGGTAGGTACAGCCGTGGCCTACCGTACTGCTATATATATAATATATACAGAATAATAATAACGGACCTGGTGGACACTGTCAGCAGACTGCTAAACTAGTATGAAGAAAAAAAGCCACCACAGGTATACAATGTAGATGGATACTATTATTACTTATGGACGACGAGTGACGACACAGAGGTAGGTACAGCCGTGGCCTACCATACTGCTATATATATAATATATACAGAATAATAATAACGGACCTGGTGCACACTGTCAGCCGACTGCTAAACTAGTATGAAGAAAAAAAAGCTACCACAGGTATACAATGTAGATGGATGGATAGTATAGTATTATTACTTATGGACGACGAGTGATGACACAGAGGTAGGTACAGCCCTGGCCTACCGTACTGCTATATATATAATATATACAGAATAATAATAACGGACCTGGTGGACACTGTCAGCAGACTGCTAAACTAGCATGAAGAAAAAAAAGCCACCACAGGTATACAATGTAGATGGATGGATAGTATAGTATTATTACTTATGGACGACGAGTGACGACACAGAGGTAGGTACTAGTGATGAGCGAGGTTCGGTTTTACTCGGTTTTACTCGGTTTTACTCGGTTCTCAAAACGGCATCTTATTGGCTATCCAAAACACGTGACATCCGTGAGCCAATAAGATGCTGTTTTGAGAACCGAGTAAAACCGAGTAAAACCGAGTAAAACCGAATCCGCTCATCACTAGTAGGTACAGCCATGGCCTACCGTACTGCTATATATATAACATATACAGAATAATAATAACGGACCTGGTGGACACTGTCAGCAGACTGCTAAACTAGTATGAAGAAAAAAAGCCACCACAGGTATACAATGTAGATGGATACTATTATTACTTATTGACGACGAGTGACGACACAGAGGTAGGTAGGTCCAGCCGTGGCCTACCGTACTGCTATATATATAATATACTGTATAATAAATGGACCTGGTGGACACTGTCAGCAGACTGCTAAACTACTAGTATAAAGAAAAAAAGCCACCACAGGAGTGTTTTTCAGGCAGACAAACGTATACTGGACTGGTGGTCACTGTCAGCAAAACTGTGCACTGTACTCCTGCTTTAACTGCTCCCCAGTACCCACAATTAGGCAGTGTGAGCAGTGCACTCAGCACAGATAGATCATGCAGCACACTGAGCACAGATATGGTATGGAGCGTTTTTTTCAGGCAGAGAACGGATTAAACTGGTGGTCACACTCACTACTATCAGCAAAACCCTGCACTGTACTCCTAACAGCTGCTCCCCGTCCCCAATCCTCCCCACAATTATAACAATGTCACTCTTAATCTTTTCTATTATGACTATAATGGAGAGAACGCCAGCCACGTCCTCTCCCTATCAATCTCAATGCACGTGTGAAAATGGCGGCGACGCGCGGCTGCTTATATAGAATCCGAATCTCGTGAGAATCCGACAGCGGGATGATTACTTTCGGGCGTGCTCGGTTTACCCGAGCCACACGGGAGAATCCGAGCACGGCTCGAACCCGTGTAAAAAGCCTGAAGTTCGGGGTGGTTCGGGGGGGTTCGAGAAACCAAACCCGCTCATCACTATATAGGACTACCCCCTGCATTATTACTACGTAGGACCACCCCCTGCATTGTCACTATATAGGACTACTCCCTGCATTGTTGCTATATAGGATTACCCTCCTGCATTGTCACTATATAGGACTACCCCCTCCATTGTCACTATACAGGACTACACCCTGCATTGTCATTATTTAGGACTATCCCCTTGCATTGTCGCTATATAGGACTACCCCCTGCATTGTCACGATAGGGAACTACCCCCTACATTGTCACTCTATAGGACTACCCCCTGCCTTGTCACTATATAGGACTACCCCCTGCACTGTCACTATATAGGACTACCCCCTGCAATGTCACTATATAGGACTACCCCCTACATTGTCAATATAGGTCTCCCCCCGAATTGTCATTATAGGTCTACCCCCTACATTGCCAAAAAATAGAACTACCCACTACATTGATACTACGTAGGACCACCCCCTGCATTGTCACTATATAGGACTACTCCCTGCATTGTCGCTATATAGGATTACCCCCTGCATTGTCACTATATAGGACTACCCCCTCCATTGTCACTATATAGGACTACACCCTGCATTGTCATTATTTAGGACTACCCCCTTGCATTGTCGCTATATAGGACTACCCCCTGCATTGCCACTATATAGGTCTACCCCCTACACTGTCACTATATAGGACTACCCCCTGCATTGTCACTATATAGGAATACCCCTTGCATTGTCACTATAGAGAACTACCCCCTGCATTGTCACTATATAGGACTACCCCCTGCATTGTCACTACAGAACTACCCTCTGCATTGTCACGATAGAGAACTGCCCCCTACATTGTCACTCTCTAGGACTACCTCCTGCCTTGTCACTATATAGGACTACCCACTGCATTGTCACAATAGGTCTACCCCCTGTATTGTCACTATATAAGACTACCCCCTGCAATGTCGCTATATAGGACTACCCCCTGCATTGTCACTATATAGGACAACCCCCTGCATTGTCACTATAGAGAACTACCCCCGATATTGTCACTTTATAGGACTACCCCATGCATTGTCACTATAGGTCAACCCCCTGCATCGTCACTATATAGGACTGCCCCCTACATTGTCACTATAAAGAACAACCCCCTGCATTGTTACTACGTAGGACCACCCCCTGCATTGTCACTATATAGGACTATCCAATGCATTGTCACTATATAGGACTACCCCCTGCATTGTCACTATACAGGACTACCCCTCACATTGTCACTACATAAGACTACCCCCTGCATTGTCACTATAGGACTATCCCCTGCATTGTCACTATATAGGACTACCCCCTGCATTGTCACGATATAGGACTACCCCCTGCATTGTCACTATAGGACTACCCTCTGTACTGTCACTATATAGGACTACCCCCTGCATTGTCACTATAGGACTACCCTCTGTACTGTCACTATATAGGACTACCCCCTGCATTGTCACTATATAGGACTACCCCCTGCATTGTCACTATACAGGACTACCCCTCACATTGTCACTACATAAGACTACCCCCTGCATTGTCACTATAGGACTATCCCCTGCATTGTCACTATATAGGACTACCCCCTGCATTGTCACGATATAGGACTACCCCCTGCATTGTCACTATAGGACTACCCTCTGTACTGTCACTATATAGGACTACCCCCTGCATTGTCACTATAGGACTACCCTCTGTACTGTCACTATATAGGACTACCCCCTGCATTGTCACTATATAGGACTACCCCCTGCATTATCACTATAGGACTACCCCCTGCATTGTCACTTTAGGACTACCCTCTGTACTGTCACTATATAGGACTACCCCCTGCATTGTCACTATAGGACTACCCCCTGCAATGTCACTATAGGACTACCCTCTGTACTGTCACTATATAGGACTACCCCCTGCATTATCACTATAGAGAACTACCCCCTACATTGTCACTATCTAGGACTACCCCCTGTATTGTCAATATATAAGACTACCCCCTACAATGTCATTATATAGGACTACCCCCTACATTGTCACTATATAGGACTACCCCCTGCATTGTCACTATATAGCACTACCCCCTACATTGTCACTATATAGGACTACCCCCTACATTGTCACTATATAGGACTACCCCCTGCATTGTCACTATATAGGACTACCCCTTGCATTGTCTCTATAGAGAAATACCCTCTACATTGTCACTATATAAGACTACCCCCTGCATTGTCACTGTAGAGAAATACCCCCTACATTGTCACTATATAGGACAACCCCCTGCATTGTCACTATTGAGAACTACCCCCTATATTGTCACTATATTAGACTACCCCCTGCATTGTCACTATATAGGACTGCCCCCTACATTGTCACTATATAGGACTACCCCCTGCATTGTCACTATATAGGACTACCCCCTACATTGTCACTATATAGGACTACCCCCTGCATTGTCACTATAAGTCTACCCCCTGCATTGTCACTATAGAGAACTACCCCCTACGTACATTGTCACTATATAGAACTACCCCCTGCTTTGCCACTATAGGTCTACCCCCTGCATTGTCACTATATAGGACTACCCCCTGCATTGTCATTATATAGGACTACCCCCTGCATTGTCACTATATAGGACTACCCCCTACATTGTCACTATAGATAACTACCCCATACATTGTCACTATATAGGACTACCCCCTGCAGGGGTGTATCTGGGGGTCTGAGCGCCCCTGGCAAAGTAAGGAACTGGCGGCCCCCGCCTCCCCCACCCACGGACACAGAGGGGGAGTTACAGTTAGGCTGAGGTCAGGGACACTGAAAGGGAATTACGAGGAGGGTACGGGCAGGGATACTGAGGGGGAATTATGGGAAGGGTGCGGGCAGGTACACTGAGGAAATTACAAGAGTGTATGGGCAGGGTCACCATACCCTCCAACATGATCCGCCCCACTAGGTACAAAATGCTCTGTTTCTGGACTTCCCTCTTAATTTATTATTACCACGTAGAACCAATGAGAAGGGGAGCGGATGAGGAGAGGAAGTGCCTCGCCCATCCCCATACCTGGAAGTGCCCCGCTCCCCGGCTATATTCACCATCATTGTGACTGTAGCCACAGAGAGTGTCAGAGTGCAATACGCTACTGAGAGTCCGGCAGTGGATGAGCACTACTAAGGGATGTAGTAAGAATTACTATGTCATTCTACCCCCTGGCCCGGGCAGCACTGCCGGGCAGCGCCCCTTCCTTAGCTGACGCCCCTGGCAAGTGCCATCCTGGCCAATAGGAAGATACACCCCTGACCCCCTGCATTGTCACTATAGGTCTACCCCCTGCATTGTTACTATAGGTCTACCCCCTACATTGCCACTATATAGGACTACACCCTGCATTGTTACTATATAGGACTACCCCCTGCTTTTTCACTATATAGGACTACCCCCTACACTGTCACTATATAGGACAACCCCCTGCATTGTCACTATAGAGAACTACCCCCTGCATTGTCACTATATAGGACTACCCCCTACATTGTCACTATATAGGACTACCCCCTGCACTGTCACTATATAGGACTACCCCCTGCATTGTCACTATATAGGACTACCCCCTACATTGTCAATATAGGTCTACCCCCTGCATTGTCATTATAGGCCTACCCCCTACATTGCCACTATAAAGAACTACCCACTGCATTGATACTACGTAGGACCACCCCCTGCATTGTCACTATATAGGACTACTCCCTGCATTGTCGCTATATAGGATTACCCTCTGCATTGTCACTATATAGGACTACCCCCACTATTGCCACTATATAGGACTACACCCTGCATTGTCATTATATAGGACTACCCCCTTGCATTGTCGCTATATAGGACTACCCCCTGCATTGTCACTATATAGGACTACCCCCTACACTGTCACTATATAGGACTACCCCCTGCATTGTTGCTATACAGGACTACCCCCTGCATTGTCACTATATAGGACTACCCCCTGCATTGTCACTATAGGACTATCCCCTGCATTGTGACTATATAGGACTACCCCCTGCATTGTCACTATATAGGACTACCCCCTGCATTGTTGCTATACAGGACTACCCCCTGCATTGTCACTATATAGGACTACCCCCTGCATTGTCACTATAGGACTATCCCCTGCATTGTGACTATATGGGACTACCCCCTGCATTGTCACTATAAAGGACTATACCCTGCATTGTCAATATATAGGACTACCCCCTGCATTGTCACTATATTTGACTACCCCCTGCATTGTTGCTATACAGGACTACCCCCTGCATTGTCACTATATAGGACTACCCCCTGCATTGTCACTATAGGACTATCCCCTGCATTGTCACTATATAGGACTACCCCCTGCATTGTCACTATATAGGAATATCCCCTGCATTGTCAATATATAGGACTACCCCCTGCATTGTCGCTATATAGCACTACCCGCTGCACTGTCACTAAAAGGACTACACCCTGCATTGTCACTATATAGGACTACCCCCTTGCATTTTCGCTATGTAGGACTACCCCCTGCATTGTCACTATATAGGACTACCCCCTACATTGTCACTATATAGGAATACCCCTTGCATTGTCATTATATAGGACTACCACCTGCATTGTCACTATAGGACTACCCCCTGCATTGTCACTATATAGGACTACCCCCTGCATTGTCACTATATAGGACTACCCTCTGCATTGTCACCAGGGCCGGACTGGTCATCTGGCACTTCTGGCAAATGCCAGAAGGCCCGATGGCTACTTGGGCCGGTCCAGCGGTCACTGAGACACGCTGCCGCTCAGTCCGGCGGCAGCATGTCTCAGCTGTCAGGAGAGGAGAACGCCCGCCAGCGCGGCTGTGTCTGGCGCGGCGGCGTATAGCGGACTTCAAACCAGCCGCCGGTTCGTGAGCCAATCAGAGCTCGCGGACCGGCAGCCAATCAGAAGCCGCCGGTCCGCGAGCTCTGATTGGCTCACGAACCGGCGGCTGGTTTGAACGAAGCCGCCGCAGCACCAGACACAGCCGCGCTGGCGGGCGCTCTGCTCTCCTGATTCACCCCCGTCCCCCACAGCCCGGAGGAACAGCAGCAGCAGCAGTGCCTGGCACTGTGGGGGCAATTGGCTGGCACTGTGGGGCATTTGTAAACCTGGCACTGTGGGGGCATTTGTATACCTGGCACTGTGGGGGCAATTGTTTACCTGGCACTGTGGGGGCATTTGTATACCTGGCACTGTGTGGGGCATTTGTATACCTGGCACTGTGGGGGCAATTGTTTACCTGGCACTGTGGGGGCATTTGTATACCTGGCACTGTGGGGGCATTTGTATACCTGGCACTGTGTGGGCAATTGTACACCTGACACTGTGGGGGCATTTGTATACCTGGCACTGTGGGGGCAATTGTATACCTGGCACTGTGGGGGCACTTGTTTACCTTGCACTGTGGGGGCCTTTGTATACCTGGCACTGTGGGGGCAATTGTATACCTGGCACTGTGGGGGCATTTGTTTACCTGGCACTGTGGGGGCATTTGTATACCTGGCACTGTGGGGGCATTTGTATACCTGGCACTGTGGGGGCAATTTTATACCTGGCACTGTGGGGGCATTTGTATACCTGACACTGTGGGGGCATTTGTATACCTGGCACTGTGGGGGCAATTGTATGCTTGGCACTGTGGGGGCAATTGTTTACCTGGCACTGTGGGAGCATTTGTATACCTGGCACTGTGGGGGCAATTGTATACCTGGCACTGTGGGGGCAATTGTTTACCTGGCACTGTGGGGGCATTTGTATACCTGACACTGTGGGGGCATTTGTATACCTGGCACTGTGGGGGCAATTGTATACCTGGCACTGTGGGGGCAATTGTGGATCTGGCACTGCACTATTGGGGGCATATAATGTAAATTTCGGCTCATACTGGGTGCTATAATGTGAATTTTGGCTCATATTACTGTGTGGTATAATGTGAAAGAGGCACTAGTACTAGATAGTATAAGGGGTCCTACTATTGTGGTGCATAATGCGTATAAGGGGTGTATGGTGTGGTAAACGACACTGAATGACACGCCCCTTTTGAGTGGCCACGCCCCCTTTTCCGGAGCGCGCGCGCATTCGGCGCGCGCTTATTTACAAACTTCACATTTACATACCCCCACTTAAAAATTTCCCCTTCAAGCACAGGTTGGGTGTATTTTAATAGAAAATTATGTACGCTTGTATGTTGTTAGAACATTAATTATATTTGTAAGAGCATAGACTAATAAGTGGGAGGAGTCAGGAAAGGAATAGTAAGGGAAGGAGTCACAGAGGTGGGCCTGTGTGCTTCAAAAATGCCAGGGCCTATTTTTAGTCCCAGTCCGGCCCTGATTGTCACTATAGGTCTATCTCCTGCATTGTTGCTTTATAGTACTACCCCCTGCATTGTCACTATATAGGCAGGGCCGGCGCCACCACTAGGCAGCTTTAGGCAACTGCCTATGGGCGCCGGCACTTGGAGGGCGGCGCTGAGTGAAGCAACAAAATCAATGATGTCACAGACTCACAGGATCTGCACTGTGCTCACCGCGAGGGATGTATGGCGCCTGCTCACCCGGTGTCAGTGTTTTCTGTGTGGAGGAGCTGAAGCTGCTGCAGTGCAAGCTGTCTAACGCTGCAGCTGCGACCACGGAGGATGTAGCAGAGGAGGCCATATCCTGGCCCTGCCTGGTCTGTCCTGGCTGGCTCCCGATTCGTGGGTATTTAGGGGGCAGGGCCTAATGCCACGAAGTCCCGCCCCATCACAGACCTGTTCACCACCTCTAGTCGGTATCCTCCTTTACAGCTGTGATTCTTTATTTATATATGTGCTACTGCTGCAGTGTGATTACACTGTGTGTCACCCAGTGCACTATATGTGTGCATTATATCTTATATACTGTACTGTGTATATTATATACGCAGCAGTGTGACTAAGCTGTGCTCAGTGGTGTAACTAGGGGTCCGCAGCCACTGCACTCGCTTGGGGGAGCGCAGGGCTGCGGAGCGCCCTAGCCGCCACTGATCTCTGCTGGGAAGGAGGGACACAGAGGGCACAGCGAGCGCCGCTCCTGTGTCCCTCCTGCGTCTCCGGCGTGTCTATTAAATGAAGTGCCCATTCGTGAGCTCTGATTGGCTCACGAACCGGCACTTCATTTAACAGACACGCCAGAAATGCAGGAGGGACACAGGAGAGGCGCGCACTGTGCCCTCCGTGTCCCTCCTTCACAAAACAGCGGAGGAGCGGGGGTGAGTTGTACCTGGCACTGGGGGAGCATATTTGGCACTGGGGGAGGGGGAGCATATTTGGCACTTGGGAGGGCATATGTGGCACTGAGGGGGCATATGTGGCATTGGGGGAGCATGTTTGACACTGGGGATATATGTGTACCTGGCACTGGGGGGGGGGGGGGCATATTTGGCATTGGGGACATGTGTGTACCTGGCACTGTGGGGGAATATTGGCCCTGGGGGCATATGTGGCACTGGGAGCACAGCCCTAGCAACAAGCATTACCCCTAGCAACGAGCATGACACCCAGTGCATGAAACCCCTGGCAACGAGCATGACACCCAGTGCATGAAACCCCTGGCAACGAGCATGACACCCTGAGCATGAAAAGACACCCTGAGCATGAAAACCCCTGGCACGTGCATGGAACCAAGAGCATGAAACCCCTGGCAACGAGCAGGTAATTTAAAAGTAATTAGAAGCCTTACTGTAGGACTTAATGTGTAATGGGCATTGCGGTGTGTGGCATAATGTATCACGGACATTGCAGTGTGTGTCATAATGTGTCACAGGCATTACGATGTGTGGCATACTATATCACAGGCATTGTGGGATGTGGTATAATGTCTCAGGGGCATTGCAGTGTGTGGCATAATGTATAATGGGAATTGCGGTGTGTGGCATAGGGTATTACGGACATTGCGGTGTGTGTCATAATGTGTCAGGCATTACGGTGTGTGTATATATACAGCAGCAATATACCCATGAGCGGCACTCAGAGACTGAAACAGCTTGGAATTAGTGAAACATACTAAGTGCTTTAATCTATCACATCAGCTTGTAATCCAAAGTTTCGGGGCACGGACGCCCCATTGTCAAGGTGCGGGTCTCTCTCTCTCTTGCCCTCTTCCTGACACTTTCTCCCTGACATTCAATCTCTCCCTGATACTATCTCTCTCACTCTGTGACACGGTCTCTCCCTCCCTGCCTGAAATTGTCACTCTCTGACACTGGCTCTCTCTCTCCCTCTCTCCCTGACACTGTCGCTCTCTCCGACTCTCTATGTCTGGGGCCCGTCTCTGCCTTCCCCTCATGGGGGAGGGGGAACACTGAAGATTTGCCTAGGGTGCTGAGAAACCTTGCACCGGCCCTGTATATAGGACTACCCCCTGCATTGTCACTATAGAACTACCCTCTGCATTGTCACTATATAGGACTACCTCCTGCATTGTCATGATAGAGAACTACCCCCTACATTGTCACTCTATAGGACTACCCCCTGCATTGTCACTATATAGGACTACCCCCTACATTGTCACTATAGGGCTACCCGCTGTATTGTCACTATATAAGACTACCCCCTGCTATGTCACTATATAGGACTACCTCCTACATTGTCACTCTATAGGACTACCCCCTGCATTGTCACTATATAGGACTACCCCCTGCATTATCACTGTAGAGAACTACCCCCTGCATTGTCACTATATAGGACTACCCCCTATATTGTCACTATATAGGACTACGCCATGCATTGTCACTATAGGTCAACCCCCTGCATTGTCACTATATAGGACTGCCCCCTACAATGTCACTATAAAGAACTACCCCCTGCATTGTTACTATGTAGGACCACCCCCTGCATTGTTACTATATAGGACTACCCCCTGCATTGTCACTATATAGGACTACCGCCTACATTGTCACTATATAAGACTACCCCCTGCATTGTCACTATATAGGACTACCCCCTGCATTGTCACTATAGGACTATCCCCTGCATTGTCACTATATAGGACTATCCCCTGCATTGTCACTATAGGACTACCCCCTGCATTGTCACTATATAGGACTACCCCCTGCATTGTCACTATATAGGACTACCCTCTGTACTGTCACTATATAGAACTACCCCCTGCATTGTCACTATATAGGACTACCCCCTGCATTGTCACTATAGAGGACTACCCCCTACATTGTCACTATATAGGACTACCCCCTGCATTGTCACTATATAGGACTACCCCCTACATTGTTACTACGTAGGACTACCCCCTGCATTGTCACTATATAGGACTACCCCCTGCATTGTCACTATATAAGACTACCCCCTGCATTGTCACTATATAGGACTACCCCCTGCATTGTCACTATAGGTCTATCCCCTGCATTGTCGCTAAATAGGACTACCCCCTCCATTGTCACTATATAGGACTACCTCCTGCATTGTCACAATATAGGACTACACCCTACATTGTCACTATATAAGACTACCCCCTGCATCGTCACTATAGAGAAATAACCCCTACATTGTCACTATATGGGACAAGGCCAACCCCCTGCATTGTCACTATAGAGAACTACCCCCTATATTGTCACTATAATAGACTACCCCCCTGCATTGTCACTATATAGGACTGCCCCCTACATTGTCACTATACAGGACTACCCCCTGCATTGTCACTATAGGTCTACCCCCTGCATTGTCACTATAGAGAACTACCCCCTACATTGTCACTATATAGAACTACCCCCTGCTTTGCCACTATAGGTCTACCCCCTGCATTGTAACTATATAGGACTACCCCCTGCATTGTCACTATAGATAACTACCCCCTACATTGTCACAATATAGAACTACCCCCTGCATTTTCACTATAAGCCTACCACCTGCATTGTCACTATAGATCTACCCCTACATTGCCACTATATAGGACTGTCCCCTGCATTGTCACTGCATAGGACTACCCCCTGCATTGTGACTATATAGGACTACCCCCTATACTGTCACTATATAGGACTACCCCCTGCATTGTCACTATATAGGACTACCCCCTGCATTGTCACTATATAGGACTACCCCCTGCATTGTCACTATATAGGACTAACCCCTGCATTGTCACTATAGGACTACCCCCTGCATTGTCACTATATAGGACTACCCCCTGCATTGTCACTATATAGGACTACCCCCTGCATTGTCACTATAGAGAACTACCCCCTGCATTGTCACTATATAGGAACACCCCCTGCATTGTCACTATAGAACTACCCTCTGCATTGTCACTATATAGGACTACCTCCTGCATTGTCACGATAGAGAACTACCCCTACATTGTTACTCTATAGGACTACCCCCTACATTGTCACTATATAGGACAACCCCCTGCATTGTCACTATAGAGAACTAACCCCTATATTGTCACTATATAGGACTACCCCCTGCATTGTCACTATATAGGACTACCCCCTGCATTGTCACTATATTGAACTACCACCTGCATTGTCACTATATAGGAACACCCCCTACATTGTCACTATAGGACTATCCCCTGCATTGTCACTATATAGGATTACCCCCTGCATTGTCACTATAGGACTACCCCCTGCATTGTCACTATATAGGACTATCCTCTGTACTGTCACTATATAGGACTACCCCCTGCATTGTCACTATATAGGACTACCCCCTGCATTGTCACTATAGAGAACTACCCCCTACAATGTCACTATATAGGACTACCCCCTACATTGTCACTATATAGGACTACACCCTACATTGTCACTATAGAGAACTACCCCCTGCATTGTCACTATTAGAGATGAGCGCCTGAAATTTTTCGGGTTTTGTGTTTTGGTTTTGGGTTCGGTTCCGCGGCCGTGTTTTGGGTTCGAATGCGTTTTGGCAAAACCTCACCGAATTATTTTTGTCGGATTCGGGTGTGTTTTGGATTCGGGTGTTTTTTTCCAAAAACACTAAAAAACAGCTTAAATCATAGAATTTGGGGGTCATTTTGATCCCAAAGTATTATTAACCTCAAAAACCATAATTTACACTCATTTTCAGTCTATTCTGAATACCTCACACCTCACAATATTATTTTTAGTCCTAAAATTTGCACCGAGGTCGCTGTGTGAGTAAGATAAGCGACCCTAGTGGCCGACACAAACACCGGGCCCATCTAGGAGTGGCACTGCAGTGTCACGCAGGATGTCCCTTCCAAAAAACCCTCCCCAAACAGCACATGACGCAAAGAAAAAAAGAGGCGCAATGAGGTAGCTGTGTGAGTAAGATTAGCGACCCTAGTGGCCGACACAAACACCGGGCCCATCTAGGAGTGGCACTGCAGTGTCACGCAGGATGGCCCTTCCAAAAAACCCTCCCCAAACAGCACATGACGCAAAGAAAAAAAGAGGCGCAATGAGGTAGCTGACTGTGTGAGTAAGATTAGCGACCCTAGTGGCCGACACAAACACCGGGCCCATCTAGGAGTGGCACTGCAGTGTCACGCAGGATGGCCCTTCCAAAAAACCCTCCCCAAACAGCACATGACGCAAAGAAAAAAAGAGGCGCAATGAGGTAGCTGACTGTGTGAGTAAGATTAGCGACCCTAGTGGCCGACACAAACACCGGGCCCATCTAGGAGTGGCGCTGCAGTGTCACGCAGGATGTCCCTTCCAAAAAACCCTCCCCAAACAGCACATGACGCAAAGAAAAAAAGAGGCGCAATGAGGTAGCTGTGTGAGTAAGATTAGCGACCCTAGTGGCCGACACAAACACCGGGCCCATCTAGGAGTGGCACTGCAGTGTCACGCAGGATGTCCCTTCCAAAAAACCCTCCCCAAACAGCACATGACGCAAAGAAAAAAAGAGGCGCAATGAGGTAGCTGACTGTGTGAGTAAGATTAGCGACCCTAGTGGCCGACACAAACACCGGGCCCATTTAGGAGTGGCACTGCAGTGTCACGCAGGATGTCCCTTCCAAAAAACCCTCCCCAATCAGCACATGATGCAAAGAAAAAGAAAAGAAAAAAGAGGTGCAAGATGGAATTATCCTTGGGCCCTCCCACCCACCCTTATGTTGTATAAACAAAACAGGACATGCACACTTTAACCAACCCATCATTTCAGTGACAGGGTCTGCCACACGACTGTGACTGATATGACGGGTTGGTTTGGACCCCCCCCAAAAAAGAAGCAATTAATCTCTCCTTGCACAAACTGGCTCTACAGAGGCAAGATGTCCACCTCATCTTCACCCTCCGATATATCACCGTGTACATCCCCCTCCTCACAGATTATCAATTCGTCCCCACTGGAATCCACCATCTCAGCTCCCTGTGTACTTTGTGGAGGCAATTGCTGCTGGTCAATGTCTCCGCGGAGGAATTGATTATAATTCATTTTAATGAACATCATCTTCTCCACATTTTCTGGATGTAACCTCGTACGCCGATTGCTGACAAGGTGAGCGGCGGCACTAAACACTCTTTCGGAGTACACACTTGTGGGAGGGCAACTTAGGTAGAATAAAGCCAGTTTGTGCAAGGGCCTCCAAATTGCCTCTTTTTCCTGCCAGTATAAGTACGGACTGTGTGACGTGCCTACTTGGATGCGGTCACTCATATAATCCTCCACCATTCTATCAATGTTGAGAGAATCATATGCAGTGACAGTAGACGACATGTCCGTAATCGTTGTCAGGTCCTTCAGTCCGGACCAGATGTCAGCATCAGCAGTCGCTCCAGACTGCCCTGCATCACCGCCAGCGGGTGGGCTCGGAATTCTGAGCCTTTTCCTCGCACCCCCAGTTGCGGGAGAATGTGAAGGAGGAGATGTTGACAGGTCGCGTTCCGCTTGACTTGACAATTTTGTCACCAGCAGGTCTTTCAACCCCAGCAGACCTGTGTCTGCCGGAAAGAGAGATCCAAGGTAGGCTTTAAATCTAGGATCGAGCACGGTGGCCAAAATGTAGTGCTCTGATTTCAACAGATTGACCACCCGTGAATCCTTGTTAAGCGAATTAAGGGCTGCATCCACAAGTCCCACATGCCTAGCGGAATCGCTCCCTTTTAGCTCCTTCTTCAATGCCTCCAGCTTCTTCTGCAAAAGCCTGATGAGGGGAATGACCTGACTCAGGCTGGCAGTGTCTGAACTGACTTCACGTGTGGCAAGTTCAAAGGGCATCAGAACCTTGCACAACGTTGAAATCATTCTCCACTGCACTTGAGACAGGTGCATTCCATCTCCTATATCGTGCTCAATTGTATAGGCTTGAATGGCCTTTTGCTGCTCCTCCAACCTCTGAAGCATATAGAGGGTTGAATTCCACCTCGTTACCACTTCTTGCTTCAGATGATGGCAGGGCAGGTTCAGTAGTTTTTGGTGGTGCTCCAGTCTTCTGTACGTGGTGCCTGTACGCCGAAAGTGTCCCGCAATTTTTCTGGCCACCGACAGCATCTCTTGCACGCCCCTGTCGTTTTTTAAAAAATTCTGCACCACCAAATTCAAGGTATGTGCAAAACATGGGACGTGCTGGAATTTGCCCATATTTAATGCACACACAATATTGCTGGCGTTGTCCGATGCCACAAATCCACAGGAGAGTCCAATTGGGGTAAGCCATTCCGCGATGATCTTCCTCAGTTGCCGTAAGAGGTTTTCAGCTGTGTGCGTATTCTGGAAAGCGGTGATACAAAGCGTAGCCTGCCTAGGAAAGAGTTGGCGTTTGCGAGATGCTGCTACTGGTGCCGCCGCTGCTGTTCTTGCGGCGGGAGTCCATACATCTACCCAGTGGGCTGTCACAGTCATATAGTCCTGACCCTGCCCTGCTCCACTTGTCCACATGTCCGTGGTTAAGTGGACATTGGGTACAACTGCATTTTTTTAGGAGACTGGTGAGTCTTTTTCTGACGTCCGTGTACATTCTCGGTATCGCCTGCCTAGAGAAGTGGAACCTAGATGGTATTTGGTAACGGGGGCACACTGCCTCAATAAATTGTCTAGTTCCCTGTGAACTAACGGCGGATACCGGACGCACGTCTAACACCAACATAGTTGTCAAGGACTCAGTTATCCGCTTTGCAGTAGGATGACTGCTGTGATATTTCATCTTCCTCGCAAAGGACTGTTGAACAGTCAATTGCTTACTGGAAGTAGTACAAGTGGGCTTACGACTTCCCCTCTGGGATGACCATCGACTCCCAGCGGCAACAACAGCAGCGCCAGCAGCAGTAGGCGTTACACGCAAGGATGCATCGGAGGAATCCCAGGCAGGAGAGGACTCGTCAGACTTGCCAGTGACATGGCCTGCAGGACTATTGGCATTCCTGGGGAAGGAGGAAATTGACACTGAGGGAGTTGGTGGGGTGACACGGTCTCTCCCTCCCTGCCTGAAATTGTCACTCTCTGACACTGGCTCTCTCTCTCCCTCTCTCCCTGACACTGTCGCTCTCTCCGACTCTCTATGTCTGGGGCCCGTCTCTGCCTTCCCCTCATGGGGGAGGGGGAACACTGAAGATTTGCCTAGGGTGCTGAGAAACCTTGCACCGGCCCTGTATATAGGACTACCCCCTGCATTGTCACTATAGAACTACCCTCTGCATTGTCACTATATAGGACTACCTCCTGCATTGTCATGATAGAGAACTACCCCCTACATTGTCACTCTATAGGACTACCCCCTGCATTGTCACTATATAGGACTACCCCCTACATTGTCACTATAGGGCTACCCGCTGTATTGTCACTATATAAGACTACCCCCTGCTATGTCACTATATAGGACTACCTCCTACATTGTCACTCTATAGGACTACCCCCTGCATTGTCACTATATAGGACTACCCCCTGCATTATCACTGTAGAGAACTACCCCCTGCATTGTCACTATATAGGACTACCCCCTATATTGTCACTATATAGGACTACGCCATGCATTGTCACTATAGGTCAACCCCCTGCATTGTCACTATATAGGACTGCCCCCTACAATGTCACTATAAAGAACTACCCCCTGCATTGTTACTATGTAGGACCACCCCCTGCATTGTTACTATATAGGACTACCCCCTGCATTGTCACTATATAGGACTACCGCCTACATTGTCACTATATAAGACTACCCCCTGCATTGTCACTATATAGGACTACCCCCTGCATTGTCACTATAGGACTATCCCCTGCATTGTCACTATATAGGACTATCCCCTGCATTGTCACTATAGGACTACCCCCTGCATTGTCACTATATAGGACTACCCCCTGCATTGTCACTATATAGGACTACCCTCTGTACTGTCACTATATAGAACTACCCCCTGCATTGTCACTATATAGGACTACCCCCTGCATTGTCACTATAGAGGACTACCCCCTACATTGTCACTATATAGGACTACCCCCTGCATTGTCACTATATAGGACTACCCCCTACATTGTTACTACGTAGGACTACCCCCTGCATTGTCACTATATAGGACTACCCCCTGCATTGTCACTATATAAGACTACCCCCTGCATTGTCACTATATAGGACTACCCCCTGCATTGTCACTATAGGTCTATCCCCTGCATTGTCGCTAAATAGGACTACCCCCTCCATTGTCACTATATAGGACTACCTCCTGCATTGTCACAATATAGGACTACACCCTACATTGTCACTATATAAGACTACCCCCTGCATCGTCACTATAGAGAAATAACCCCTACATTGTCACTATATGGGACAAGGCCAACCCCCTGCATTGTCACTATAGAGAACTACCCCCTATATTGTCACTATAATAGACTACCCCCCTGCATTGTCACTATATAGGACTGCCCCCTACATTGTCACTATACAGGACTACCCCCTGCATTGTCACTATAGGTCTACCCCCTGCATTGTCACTATAGAGAACTACCCCCTACATTGTCACTATATAGAACTACCCCCTGCTTTGCCACTATAGGTCTACCCCCTGCATTGTAACTATATAGGACTACCCCCTGCATTGTCACTATAGATAACTACCCCCTACATTGTCACAATATAGAACTACCCCCTGCATTTTCACTATAAGCCTACCACCTGCATTGTCACTATAGATCTACCCCTACATTGCCACTATATAGGACTGTCCCCTGCATTGTCACTGCATAGGACTACCCCCTGCATTGTGACTATATAGGACTACCCCCTATACTGTCACTATATAGGACTACCCCCTGCATTGTCACTATATAGGACTACCCCCTGCATTGTCACTATATAGGACTACCCCCTGCATTGTCACTATATAGGACTAACCCCTGCATTGTCACTATAGGACTACCCCCTGCATTGTCACTATATAGGACTACCCCCTGCATTGTCACTATATAGGACTACCCCCTGCATTGTCACTATAGAGAACTACCCCCTGCATTGTCACTATATAGGAACACCCCCTGCATTGTCACTATAGAACTACCCTCTGCATTGTCACTATATAGGACTACCTCCTGCATTGTCACGATAGAGAACTACCCCTACATTGTTACTCTATAGGACTACCCCCTGCATTGTCACTATATAGGACTACCCCCTGCATTGTCACTATAGAGAACTACCCCCTACAATGTCACTATATAGGACTACCCCCTACATTGTCACTATATAGGACTACACCCTACATTGTCACTATAGAGAACTACCCCCTGCATTGTCACTATTAGAGATGAGCGCCTGAAATTTTTCGGGTTTTGTGTTTTGGTTTTGGGTTCGGTTCCGCGGCCGTGTTTTGGGTTCGAACGCGTTTTGGCAAAACCTCACCGAATTATTTTTGTCGGATTCGGGTGTGTTTTGGATTCGGGTGTTTTTTTCCAAAAACACTAAAAAACAGCTTAAATCATAGAATTTGGGGGTCATTTTGATCCCAAAGTATTATTAACCTCAAAAACCATAATTTACACTCATTTTCAGTCTATTCTGAATACCTCACACCTCACAATATTATTTTTAGTCCTAAAATTTGCACCGAGGTCGCTGTGTGAGTAAGATAAGCGACCCTAGTGGCCGACACAAACACCGGGCCCATCTAGGAGTGGCACTGCAGTGTCACGCAGGATGTCCCTTCCAAAAAACCCTCCCCAAACAGCACATGACGCAAAGAAAAAAAGAGGCGCAATGAGGTAGCTGTGTGAGTAAGATTAGCGACCCTAGTGGCCGACACAAACACCGGGCCCATCTAGGAGTGGCACTGCAGTGTCACGCAGGATGGCCCTTCCAAAAAACCCTCCCCAAACAGCACATGACGCAAAGAAAAAAAGAGGCGCAATGAGGTAGCTGACTGTGTGAGTAAGATTAGCGACCCTAGTGGCCGACACAAACACCGGGCCCATCTAGGAGTGGCACTGCAGTGTCACGCAGGATGGCCCTTCCAAAAAACCCTCCCCAAACAGCACATGACGCAAAGAAAAAAAGAGGCGCAATGAGGTAGCTGACTGTGTGAGTAAGATTAGCGACCCTAGTGGCCGACACAAACACCGGGCCCATCTAGGAGTGGCGCTGCAGTGTCACGCAGGATGTCCCTTCCAAAAAACCCTCCCCAAACAGCACATGACGCAAAGAAAAAAAGAGGCGCAATGAGGTAGCTGTGTGAGTAAGATTAGCGACCCTAGTGGCCGACACAAACACCGGGCCCATCTAGGAGTGGCACTGCAGTGTCACGCAGGATGTCCCTTCCAAAAAACCCTCCCCAAACAGCACATGACGCAAAGAAAAAAAGAGGCGCAATGAGGTAGCTGACTGTGTGAGTAAGATTAGCGACCCTAGTGGCCGACACAAACACCGGGCCCATTTAGGAGTGGCACTGCAGTGTCACGCAGGATGTCCCTTCCAAAAAACCCTCCCCAATCAGCACATGATGCAAAGAAAAAGAAAAGAAAAAAGAGGTGCAAGATGGAATTATCCTTGGGCCCTCCCACCCACCCTTATGTTGTATAAACAAAACAGGACATGCACACTTTAACCAACCCATCATTTCAGTGACAGGGTCTGCCACACGACTGTGACTGATATGACGGGTTGGTTTGGACCCCCCCCAAAAAAGAAGCAATTAATCTCTCCTTGCACAAACTGGCTCTACAGAGGCAAGATGTCCACCTCATCTTCACCCTCCGATATATCACCGTGTACATCCCCCTCCTCACAGATTATCAATTCGTCCCCACTGGAATCCACCATCTCAGCTCCCTGTGTACTTTGTGGAGGCAATTGCTGCTGGTCAATGTCTCCGCGGAGGAATTGATTATAATTCATTTTAATGAACATCATCTTCTCCACATTTTCTGGATGTAACCTCGTACGCCGATTGCTGACAAGGTGAGCGGCGGCACTAAACACTCTTTCGGAGTACACACTTGTGGGAGGGCAACTTAGGTAGAATAAAGCCAGTTTGTGCAAGGGCCTCCAAATTGCCTCTTTTTCCTGCCAGTATAAGTACGGACTGTGTGACGTGCCTACTTGGATGCGGTCACTCATATAATCCTCCACCATTCTATCAATGTTGAGAGAATCATATGCAGTGACAGTAGACGACATGTCCGTAATCGTTGTCAGGTCCTTCAGTCCGGACCAGATGTCAGCATCAGCAGTCGCTCCAGACTGCCCTGCATCACCGCCAGCGGGTGGGCTCGGAATTCTGAGCCTTTTCCTCGCACCCCCAGTTGCGGGAGAATGTGAAGGAGGAGATGTTGACAGGTCGCGTTCCGCTTGACTTGACAATTTTGTCACCAGCAGGTCTTTCAACCCCAGCAGACCTGTGTCTGCCGGAAAGAGAGATCCAAGGTAGGCTTTAAATCTAGGATCGAGCACGGTGGCCAAAATGTAGTGCTCTGATTTCAACAGATTGACCACCCGTGAATCCTTGTTAAGCGAATTAAGGGCTGCATCCACAAGTCCCACATGCCTAGCGGAATCGCTCCCTTTTAGCTCCTTCTTCAATGCCTCCAGCTTCTTCTGCAAAAGCCTGATGAGGGGAATGACCTGACTCAGGCTGGCAGTGTCTGAACTGACTTCACGTGTGGCAAGTTCAAAGGGCATCAGAACCTTGCACAACGTTGAAATCATTCTCCACTGCACTTGAGACAGGTGCATTCCATCTCCTATATCGTGCTCAATTGTATAGGCTTGAATGGCCTTTTGCTGCTCCTCCAACCTCTGAAGCATATAGAGGGTTGAATTCCACCTCGTTACCACTTCTTGCTTCAGATGATGGCAGGGCAGGTTCAGTAGTTTTTGGTGGTGCTCCAGTCTTCTGTACGTGGTGCCTGTACGCCGAAAGTGTCCCGCAATTTTTCTGGCCACCGACAGCATCTCTTGCACGCCCCTGTCGTTTTTTAAAAAATTCTGCACCACCAAATTCAAGGTATGTGCAAAACATGGGACGTGCTGGAATTTGCCCATATTTAATGCACACACAATATTGCTGGCGTTGTCCGATGCCACAAATCCACAGGAGAGTCCAATTGGGGTAAGCCATTCCGCGATGATCTTCCTCAGTTGCCGTAAGAGGTTTTCAGCTGTGTGCGTATTCTGGAAAGCGGTGATACAAAGCGTAGCCTGCCTAGGAAAGAGTTGGCGTTTGCGAGATGCTGCTACTGGTGCCGCCGCTGCTGTTCTTGCGGCGGGAGTCCATACATCTACCCAGTGGGCTGTCACAGTCATATAGTCCTGACCCTGCCCTGCTCCACTTGTCCACATGTCCGTGGTTAAGTGGACATTGGGTACAACTGCATTTTTTTAGGAGACTGGTGAGTCTTTTTCTGACGTCCGTGTACATTCTCGGTATCGCCTGCCTAGAGAAGTGGAACCTAGATGGTATTTGGTAACGGGGGCACACTGCCTCAATAAATTGTCTAGTTCCCTGTGAACTAACGGCGGATACCGGACGCACGTCTAACACCAACATAGTTGTCAAGGACTCAGTTATCCGCTTTGCAGTAGGATGACTGCTGTGATATTTCATCTTCCTCGCAAAGGACTGTTGAACAGTCAATTGCTTACTGGAAGTAGTACAAGTGGGCTTACGACTTCCCCTCTGGGATGACCATCGACTCCCAGCGGCAACAACAGCAGCGCCAGCAGCAGTAGGCGTTACACGCAAGGATGCATCGGAGGAATCCCAGGCAGGAGAGGACTCGTCAGACTTGCCAGTGACATGGCCTGCAGGACTATTGGCATTCCTGGGGAAGGAGGAAATTGACACTGAGGGAGTTGGTGGGGTGGTTTGCGTGAGCTTGGTTACAAGAGGAAGGGATTTACTGGTCAGTGGACTGCTTCCGCTGTCACCCAAAGTTTTTGAACTTGTCACTGACTTATTATGAATGCGCTGCAGGTGACGTATAAGGGAGGATGTTCCGAGGTGGTTAACGTCCTTACCCCTACTTATTACAGCTTGACAAAGGGAACACACGGCTTGACACCTGTTGTCCGCATTTCTGGTGAAATACCTCCACACCGAAGAGCTGATTTTTTTGGTATTTTCACCTGGCATGTCAACGGCCATATTCCTCCCACGGACAACAGGTGTCTCCCCGGGTGCCTGACTTAAACAAACCACCTCACCATCAGAATCCTCCTGGTCAATTTCCTCCCCAGCGCCAGCAACACCCATATCCTCCTCATCCTGGTGTACTTCAACACTGACATCTTCAATCTGACTATCAGGAACTGGACTGCGGGTGCTCCTTCCAGCACTTGCAGGGGGCGTGCAAATGGTGGAAGGCGCATGCTCTTCACGTCCAGTGTTGGGAAGGTCAGGCATCGCAACCGACACAATTGGACTCTCCTTGTGGATTTGGGATTTCAAAGAACGCACAGTTCTTTGCGGTGCTTTTGCCAGCTTGAGTCTTTTCAGTTTTCTAGCGAGAGGCTGAGTGCTTCCATCCTCATGTGAAGCTGAACCACTAGCCATGAACATAGGCCAGGGCCTCAGCCGTTCCTTGCCACTCCGTGTGGTAAATGGCATATTGGCAAGTTTACGCTTCTCCTCCGACAATTTTATTTTAGGTTTTGGAGTCCTTTTTTTACTGATATTTGGTGTTTTGGTTTTGACATGCTCTGTACTATGCCATTGGGCATCGGCCTTGGCAGACGACGTTGCTGGCATTTCATCGTCTCGGCCATGACTAGTGGCAGCAGCTTCAGCACGAGGTGGAAGTGGATCTTGATCTTTCCCTAATTTTGGAACCTCAACATTTTTGTTCTCCATATTTTAATAGGCACAACTAAAAGGCACCTCAGGTAAACAATGCAGATGGATGGATTGGATACTAGTATACAATTATGGACGGGCTGCCGAGTGCCGACACAGAGGTAGCCACAGCCGTGAACTACCGCACTGTACTGTGTCTGCTGCTAATATATAGACTGGTTGATAAAGAGATAGTATACTCGTAACTAGTATGTATGTATAAAGAAAGAAAAAAAAACCACGGTTAGGTCACTGGTATATACAATTATGGACGGGCTGCCGAGTGCCGACACAGAGGTAGCCACAGCCGTGAACTACCGCACTGTACTGTGTCTGCTGCTAATATATAGACTGGTTGATAAAGAGATAGTATACTCGTAACTAGTATGTATGTATAAAGAAAGAAAAAAAAACCACGGTTAGGTCATTGGTATATACAATTATGGACGGGCTGCCGAGTGCCGACACAGAGGTAGCCACAGCCGTGAACTACCGCACTGTACTGTGTCTGCTGCTAATATATAGACTGGTTGATAAAGAGATAGTATACTCGTAACTAGTATGTATGTATAAAGAAAGAAAAAAAAACCACGGTTAGGTCACTGGTATATACAATTATGGACGGGCTGCCGAGTGCCGACACAGAGGTAGCCACAGCCGTGAACTACCGCACTGTACTGTGTCTGCTGCTAATATATAGACTGGTTGATAAAGAGATAGTATACTCGTAACTAGTATGTATGTATAAAGAAAGAAAAAAAAACCACGGTTAGGTGGTATATACAATTATGGACGGGCTGCCGAGTGCCGACACAGAGGTAGCCACAGCCGTGAACTACCGCACTGTACTGTGTCTGCTGCTAATATATAGACTGGTTGATAAAGAGATAGTATACTCGTAACTAGTATGTATGTATAAAGAAAGAAAAAAAAACCACGGTTAGGTCACTGGTATATACAATTATGGACGGGCTGCCGAGTGCCGACACAGAGGTAGCCACAGCCGTGAACTACCGCACTGTACACTGGTTGATAAAGAGATAGTAGTATACTCGTAACAACTAGTATGACGACGGTATAAAGAATGAAAAAAAAACCACGGTTAGGTGGTATATAATACAATTATGGTTGGACGGACTGCCTGCCGAGTGCCGACACAGAGGTAGCCACAGCCGTGAACTACCGCACTGTACACTGGTTGATAAAGAGATAGTAGTATACTCGTAACAACTAGTATGACGACGGTATAAAGAACGAAAAAAAAACCACGGTTAGGTGGTATATATTATAATACAATTATGGATGGACGGACTGCCTGCCGAGTTCCGACACAGAGGTAGCCACAGCTGTGAACTACCGCACTGTACACTGGTTGATAAAGAGATAGTAGTATACTCGTAACAACTAGTATGACGACGGTATAAAGAACGAAAAAAAAACCACGGTTAGGTGGTATATATTATAATACAATTATGGATGGACGGACTGCCTGCCGAGTTCCGACACAGAGGTAGCCACAGCCGTGAACTACCGCACTGTACACTGGTTGATAAAGAGATAGTAGTATACTCGTAACAACTAGTATGACTATGACGACGGTATAAAGAAAGAAAAAAAAAACCACGGTTAGGTGGTATATAATACAATTATGGATGGACGGACTGCCTGCCGAGTGCCGACACAGAGGTAGCCACAGCCGTGAACTACCGCACTGTACTGTGTCTGCTGCTAATATAGACTGGTTGATAAAGAGATAGTATACAATACTACTAATATACTGGTGGTCAGGCACTGGTCACCACTAGTCACACTGGCAGTGGCACTCCTGCAGCAAAAGTGTGCACTGTTTAATTTTAATATAATATTATTTATCATGTACTCCTGGCTCCTGCTATAACAACCTGCAGTGCTCCCCAGTCTCCCCCACAATTATAAGCTTTATATACAATACATTGATGTGCAGCACACTGGGCTGAGCAGTGCACACAGACTGAGTCACTGTGTGACTGTGTATCGTTTTTTTCAGGCAGAGAACGGATATATTAAATAAAACAAACAACTGCACTGTCTCTGGTGGTCACTGGTCACTGTGGTCGTCAGTCACTAAACTCTGTCTGCACTCTGCACTCTCTTCTAATCTACAGTATCACAGCAATCTCTCTCTCTCTCTCTCTTCTAAATCTAATCTAAATGGAGAGGACGCCAGCCACGTCCTCTCCCTATCAATCTCAATGCACGTGTGAAAATGGCGGCGACGCGCGGCTCCTTATATAGAATCCGAGTCTCGCGAGAATCCGACAGCGTCATGATGACGTTCGGGCGCGCTCGGGTTAACCGAGCAAGGCGGGAAGATCCGAGTCGCTCGGACCCGTGAAAAAAAAAGTGAAGTTCGTGCGGGTTCGGATTCAAAGAAACCGAACCCGCTCATCTCTAGTCACTATAGGACTATCCCCTGCATTGTCACTATAGGACTATCCCCTGCATTGTCACTATATAGGACTACCCCCTGCATTGTCACTATAGGACTACCCTTGCATAGTCACTATAGAGAACTACCCCCTACAATGTCACTATATAGGACTACCCCCTGCATTGTCACTATATAGGACTACCCCCTGCATTGTCACTATTGAGAATGCTGATATCTGATTACCTTATTAAACACTCTAAAAGGTTAAAGAACACAGTACGCTATTGGAGTATGTGGTACCGTAAGGGTACGCACTTTACCTCACAGACGTTCAGCCGTGGATGAGACGCACGAGCGGCACGTTCGCTTGCGTAGAGACAAGCGCGCTATAGGCTGCCGACTACCGTAATGATACGCTAACAGCGTAGCGGACGCTCGAGACCACGAGGAGATCACAAGCGGCGCAGACGCTCACAAGATGACAATCAGTAAACCTTGTATGTAACACACAGAAAAAATATTCTTATGCTGTAAACCTTGTTAATACTAAAGCTGTTTGAGCGATTGAGACGCTCCTATTACCCCTTGCAATATAATGAACACACAATACCGTGCTAAGGATCCAACACCTTTTACTAACAAGAGTCTTAAGTTATTTTGAAAAGAGAAACAGTTCACAAGTCATACGCTACAAACTAACATATAATTCTAACAGAGTATCTAGACAGTAATATACACAATATGAGAATAATCGTGATTACAAATACATAGACTAAGTGTGAATGGCTAACATTATACTGGTAACAAAGTGGCAACAGAGAAACATACCATACGGGGAACACTCGCAGGCGCAACCAGAATCCAGTCCTCCAATTATCAGCGATAACTGTTGAAGAGAGAGTACTGGCCGGTCTGGGGACTGTGACCCTTATATACACTGCACACAATACAGTACAATGGTCCCTATATTCTTATTGTTCATTGGACACAGGAATTCGTCTTCGCATTATAACAAAAGGTCATAGGTTGGTTCATACAGGTGGGCTGTGACTATTTCCAACTGCTCAGGTGGGTGGGAAACTAGGTTTCCCGCCGCATGGATAATAAAGTGCAAATATAGTAAAAGTCCATAAACTTCTTATGTCCATAACTATTCGCACGAGCGATTAGTCCGCTTCAAACCAACACCGGAATATTGCTAATTAAATACTCTTCCGATGGATACTAAACACCACTGTATAACCCCTGTCCGACCCTTCGTATCAAACAAAGAGGGATCTCTTTGTCTATGAACATGCTACATTAACTAAACTTTCAGATTCTATCAAAGGGACCATAATCTACAAAATACATTATATGGTTAAAATATGTTACGATTGAGTCGCACGCTAGGCGCACATAAACTCTACCGTAAATGCGCATACCGTGCGCCTGCGGGTGCACGCCAAGGCGAGTATGCGCACGCACGGGAGGGCTCATGGACGCGCAGCAGGCACTCGCATGAGGTGCAAATATGGCAACGTGTGGAGTGATATTTTTCTGACTTCGACAGTCCACCCTTTGGCAGTCAATAATAACTGCCACTTTCTAAAACATTTCAAAAAGAGAAAAATATATATGTCATGTGTAAATATTTCTATGGTCGGGTAGGGGAGGAGAGGAGAAGGTGAGAAAAGGGTATGACCTAGTGAGATAGCAGAAGCATGTGTGTATGAATCCATGTTTGGGGGGTCATGTATCATCGTGCCGTACGTGTTTTAAATCAAGCTTCGAGGTATTGCGAAGTATACATTTGAATTCCTTCTTATCCCGTATTAAGGGTCTGTGGATGGGCTGTCAAACTTTACCGAGCTCTTTTTCGGCTTTGGTTGCAACAAAATGGGGGAGCACATTTTAGTTGATGATACATGAGTAGGGGGGATATGTGGGTGCTGATATCTGTGCCTGTATTCCCTATCGACTATGTGTGTCATTACCTGAGGGTTTGTAGAGATGAAGATAAAGAACAATTATGGTAAATGCAGTGATAAACTATGTGAGTTTAATATACATTTTCCGTTTGAGGTCTTGTCTTGTCTTGTCTTGTCTTGTCTCGATGTACATGTTGACTGTAGTCTCTTTGTGCTTTTGCCAATAAACGTAAGCAAAGCTTTATCAATGTCCATAGACTTACAAAAAGTGTTGGGCTAGCGTAAAATTAAAGTCACTAGGGATATGGGGGGTCTATGGCATAGTCCATCATTTGTCTGTGTAAAAGGTTGTCAAATTCTTCTTCCAAGCGGATGTCTTTTTACCTTGGAGGAAAACAAAGGAGAAACGGGTGAAAGAAACGGACCGTGGAATCACATTTTCATCACAACATTGTCTCAATGGTTGGGTCATACATTAAATCAGTCGTTGTTACTACAGTACCTTCACTTCTTAAACTCATCACTCGGGCGCTACGTTTACACTTTGTTAAAACCCGAACGCATCTAAATATCAGACCGACCAATATGATGACACCCAGAATACACAAAAGATATTTACCTACATCCATTATAATACCTTGGGCCCATTCTCCTAAACCAGAGAACCAATTTCGTGGGTTCAACCATGACACCCAACCGGTCAGCTCATTACCCACAGCAGCAAGGGTGAGATTGTGTCTCCTGCGGAATTCCCACTTTAATTGGAGAATGTCGTCCATCTTTTGGTCTATGACCTCGACCGGGTCCTCGGTGCTATTCGTAATATAAGTGCAGCATTTCACGCCATACTGCGTTGCCAGTGTGACACAATATCCGCCTGTCACTGCCGTGAGATAATTAAGAACCATCCTATGCTGAACCAGTTCTGTTTTATAAGCTTGGAGCTCCCTTCCAGTATACCTAAAAGTGTCGTCATACATTTCAGTGATATTGTCTAATAAATTTGCAAGCGCAGATATATATCTATAGTTCAACACTCCTCTAGCGGTGCGAGTGAAATCTAACGCGAGTAGAACCTGAATCCCGGTGGATTCATGGATCAGGTCAGAGGCTGGATGCTCTGTCCTTTCTGTCAGTTGCCTTTTAACTACGTGCTCGTAATGAGTGTGAGTGTAAGGAGCTTGGGCACCACGGTGAATATCTTTCATTTTGGTATGTGATACAGTCATTTCCTCAGGCAGTACTTTTCCAATATAACATAACCCTTCTGAGTTTGGGGCAAGCCACTTATACGCCTTCCTTCCACATATGAAATATTCATCATCGGGGAGAACATATGGGACGGAGTAGGACATAACCATATTACACATTTTCCATATGAAATTTCCTAACCCTAATTCTCCCATCTGTTTAGTACACGTATCGGTTTGTACGATATGCGCACAGTATCCTGGTGATACCTCTCCAACTCTCATGGTCCTACTTCCTAGGGTATACCTATATCGAAAATATCTTCCACTACCGGCTAAATGGCGTATAAGTTCGGTATCTGTAGGCAATCCATCGGCTCTATGTGAGAATGTCATGGTTTTGTTATTCCATGACACTTCCCAATTTCCCGGCTTTCGGGGATTGGAAATGTTAAAGCACACTAAAGACCTATCCACATGGTATTGGTGGAGCTTCAAACTAGGAAGACTAGAGATATTAAACCTCTTGTCCACCGGCCTCCCACCACTTAACTCAAGTACCTCCCCTATCGTTAAAGGAAATGGTACTAGTCCTGACTTGCTGTGACCTTGAGGTACTTGAGAGCATACCCAACAGTCTGTCTGATTTAGTACTTTACCCACTAAGGAGTGATAGTCACTCAATGGATGCCTATCCATATGGATATTAAAACTGGATTGGCATTTCTTGATGCACCCATCCTCAACTACATTGTCACAATGCCTACAGATACAGTTCTCTTTTCAGCTAACAATCCTTCACAATGTTTACAAATAACATGGCTGCTAGATCGTTTCCGGTACTCGCCTTTGCTTGGTGATTATGTTGCTATTGGAAATTTACACCTCCGTCTCAGTCATCAGAAACCCATTCTGGATCCTTTCTCGACCTCACTGGTACTCTCACCGAAACAGACTGCTCTGGTCAACATCGTGGTTAACAGGAAAATCCGTATCACAGTCTCTTGGGGCAAGTCCATCTTATAGGAGGAGAAAAGGAGAGATTTGTAATGGGGGTACAGGAAAACAGTTTGAGGGGGAGAGAAACTTGTTACGATAATTAGTTCTCTAGTCTTGTCGTTCTTCTTGTTCTGCTGTCATCTCAAAGGTGCTGTCTCTCAGTCTTCCAACCGAACACTCCGGTGATACAATATTTCTTCCAAACCAGCGATCTTTCTGTAAGGAGCAAAAACATCTTGCATCACCATTTGTCTAACTGATGTGTGACATACCATCTTTAAAACATGAAAACATGAGTGAGCAGAGAGAAAACAAAAAAAAACAAAAGAGAGAGAGAACAATTCATATATATATATATTACATAAACCAACAATAAACAACAATAGGAAAAGAGAAAAAAACATTTTTCAAACATTTTAAAACATTGTTCATCAGGCTGTCATATCTACATGTCCAATGGTATCCTTGCGCAGTCCCTCCCACCAGCACCTCCATACTCCACCCTTTGTATCTGGCCAGGATACATTGATGCGGGTAGGTCATGCTGGGGTTTGATAGACTTCTGCAAAGACCAAGTAGCTATGCAATGTTTGAGTCCTGCCGATAACCGTCAGAGATGGGGAAAAAGAAAACATTTCACAGATACATTTAAAATTTTACCCGGTCATTCCTGTGCTTTCAAGGAAAATTACCTCCCAATTTGTTAATGATAACCTCAGGCTTACCATCAGTCCTAGTGCTCACCTTTCCTGACTACATATCATGGGTGTGGCCCAAAATTCTTCCTATATGATCCCTGATTATAATTTGGTGTGTCATAACTTTGCTCATATTCTTGTTTAGGGGGTCTGACTTTATGTGGGCTGTTGCAGTTGCTGGCATAATGCCCTTCTCTTTTACAAAGATAACAAACCCTTGGCTTCCTCCATGTGCCAGTGGCCTGGGGTTTCGGTCGATTTGATGCCTCCTCTAATGCTTGGATGCTCATTACCATCAACCGTTCTCCCTGTGCTTCCCTGGTTCTTTGATTATTATGGTCATGTCGTTGTCTAGGGGGTGTATGTGCCTTGTGTGTGTTTTTAAACCTACAATCTCGTGCAACATGACCTTCCCTTAAGCAGTTGTAACACCTTTTCACCTTTGGCTTACCCACAGGGATCTGGGGCTTCTTTGTTTCCCTGTGCTTGATGGTGTTTTGCTCATGCCCAACGGCAGAGTCCCTTAATGCAGTTACTGATTTATCTCTCCAGTATGGATTGGTGGTCTGTATCCTTGCTCTCAACTCTTCCTTTAAACCATCCATTAACACAAATACTGCTACTTCTCTGTGCGGTGCACTTGTTTCGATGTTTTCTATACCTGTATACCTAGTCATGTCCTGCAATGCCCGGTGGAAATAATTAGAAGTACTTTCCCCTTCGTTTTGTCTTATGGAGAAGATATTGTTCCACTCGACAATGGCTGGGAAATATACTTCTAACTGTCGGCTGATCTGCTTAATACATTCCTGATTGTGTTCCTCCGTACGAGGTACCTCCGTGTCTAATTTACAATCAGCAATAAATTTCGCAGAGTCAACACTGGAGGGCAAACATGCCCTCAGCACTGTCCGCCAATCTTTGTTGGTGGGTTCTGTGGAGTTTCCTAGTTCTTTAATGAACCTTTGACATGCATCTAGATCTTTCCTAGGATCTGGGAATTCAGACATAATTGACCTCAATTCTGTCCGGGACCAGGGACGGCGCATTGCACTGTCCTTGACGGGAATGATTCCCTGAGCGTCAGTCTTCCCATTGGGGACTGTGATCACCCTGACAGGATTAAATTCAACTACATCACCTTGTGTTGGTTCTTCAATATGGGGTACATTTGTTTGTGCGTGATATATAACACCGTACGTACTAGAGATGAGCGGGTTCGGTTTCTCTGAATCCGAACCCGCACGAACTTCATGTTTTTTTTCACGGGTCCGAGCGACTCGGATCTTCCCGCCTTGCTCGGTTAACCCGAGCGCGCCCGAACGTCATCATGACGCTGTCGGATTCTCGCGAGACTCGGATTCTATATAAGGAGCCGCGCGTCGCCGCCATTTTCACACGTGCATTGAGATTGATAGGGAGAGGACGTGGCTGGCGTCCTCTCCATTTAGATTAGGAGAGAGAGAGAGAGATTGACCTGAGGCTGATACTGTAGAAGAGAGTGCAGAGTTTAGTGACTGACCACAGTGACCACCAGCAGTGCAGTTGTTTTATTTAATATATCCGTTCTCTGCCTGAAAAAAATGGTACACACAGTGACTCAGTCACATACCATATCTGTGTGCACTGCTCAGCCCAGTGTGCTGCATGCCTGCATCATCTATGTATATATTATATATCTGACTGTGCTCAGCTCACACAGCTTATAATTGTGGGGGAGACTGGGGAGCGCTGCAGTGCCAGTTATAGGTTATAGCAGGAGCCAGGAGTACAAGACAGTCACATACCATATCTGTGTGCACTGCTCAGCCCAGTGTGCTGCATCATCTATGTATATATTATATATCTGACTGTGCTCAGCTCACACAGCTTATAATTGTGGGGGAGACTGGGGAGCACTGCAGTGCCAGTTATAGGTTATAGCAGGAGCCAGGAGTACATATTATATTAAAATTAAACAGTGCACACTTTTGCTGCAGGAGTGCCACTGCCAGTGTGACTGACCAGTGACCTGACCACACTGACCACCAGTATAGTTAGTAGTATACTATATTGTGATTGCCTGAAAAAGTTAAACACTCGTCGTGTGACTTCACTTGTGTGGTGTTTTTTTTTTTATTCTATAAAAAACTCATTCTGCTGACAGACAGTGTCCAGCAGGTCCGTCATTATATAATATATATACCTGTCCGGCTGCAGTAGTGATATATATATATTTTTTATATCATTATTTATCATCCAGTCGCAGCAGACACAGTACGGTAGTTCACGGCTGTAGCTACCTCTGTGTCGGCACTCGGCAGTCCATCCATAATTGTATACCACCTACCCGTGGTTTTTTTTTCTTTCTTCTTTATACATACATACTACTACATCTCTTTATCAACCAGTCTATATTAGCAGCAGACACAGTACAGTACGGTAGTTCACGGCTGTGGCTACCTCTGTGTCGGCACTCGGCAGTCCGTCCATAATTGTATACCACCTAACCGTGGTTTTTTTTTCTTTCTTCTTTATACATACATACTACGACATCTCTTTATCAACCAGTCTATATTAGCAGCAGACACAGTACAGTACGGTAGTTCACGGCTGTGGCTACCTCTGTGTCGGCACTCGGCAGTCCGTCCATAATTGTATACCACCTAACCGTGGTTTTTTTTTCTTTCTTCTTCATACATACATACTACGACATCTCTTTATCAACCAGTCTATATTAGCAGCAGACACAGTACAGTACGGTAGTTCACGGCTGTGGCTACCTCTGTGTCGGCACTCGGCAGTCCGTCCATAATTGTATACCACCTAACCGTGGTTTTTTTTTCTTTCTTCTTTATACATACATACTACGACATCTCTTTATCAACCAGTCTATATTAGCAGCAGACACAGTACAGTACGGTAGTTCACGGCTGTGGCTACCTCTGTGTCGGCACTCGGCAGTCCGTCCATAATTGTATACCACCTAACCGTGGTTTTTTTTTCTTTCTTCTTCATACATACATACTACGACATCTCTTTATCAACCAGTCTATATTAGCAGCAGACACAGTACAGTACGGTAGTTCACGGCGGTGGCTACCTCTGTGTCGGCACTCGGCAGTCCGTCCATAATTGTATACCACCTACCCGTGGTTTTTTTTTCTTTCTTCTTTATACATACATACTACTACATCTCTTTATCAACCAGTCTATATTAGCAGCAGACACAGTACAGTACGGTAGTTCACGGCTGTGGCTACCTCTGTGTCGGCACTCGGCAGTCCGTCCATAATTGTATACCACCTACCCGTGGTTTTTTTTTCTTTCTTCTTCATACATACATACTACGACATCTCTTTATCAACCAGTCTATATTAGCAGCAGACACAGTACAGTACGGTAGTTCACGGCTGTGGCTACCTCTGTGTCGGCACTCGGCAGTCCATCCATAATTGTATACCACCTAACCGTGGTTTTTTTTCCTTTCTTCTTCATACATACATACTACGACATCTCTTTATCAACCAGTCTATATTAGCAGCAGACACAGTACGGTAGTTCACGGCTGTAGCTACCTCTGTGTCGGCACTCGGCAGTCCGTCCATAATTGTATACTAGTATCCATCCATCTCCATTGTTTACCTGAGGTGCCTTTCAGTTGTGCCTATTAAAATATGGAGAACAAAAATGTTGAGGTTCCAAAATTAGGGAAAGATCAAGATCCACTTCCACCTCGTGCTGAAGCTGCTGCCACTAGTCATGGCCGAGACGATGAAATGCCAGCAACGTCGTCTGCCAAGGCCGATGCCCAATGTCATAGTACAGAGCATGTCAAATCCAAAACACCAAATATCAGTAAAAAAAGGACTCCAAAACCTAAAATAAAATTGTCGGAGGAGAAGCGTAAACTTGCCAATATGCCATTTACCACACGGAGTGGCAAGGAACGGCTGAGGCCCTGGCCTATGTTCATGGCTAGTGGTTCAGCTTCACATGAGGATGGAGGCACTCAGCCTCTCGCTAGAAAAATGAAAAGACTCAAGCTGGCAAAAGCAGTAGCACCGCAAAGAACTGTGCGTTCTTCGAAATCCCAAATCCACAAGGAGAGTCCAATTGTGTCGGTTGCGATGCCTGACCTTCCCAACACTGGACGTGAAGAGCATGCGCCTTCCACCATTTGCACGCCCCCTGCAAGTGCTGGAAGGAGCACCCGCAGTCCAGTTCCTGATAGTCAGATTGAAGATGTCAGTGTTGAAGTACACCAGGATGAGGAGGATATGGGTGTTGCTGGCGCTGGGGAGGAAATTGACCAGGAGGATTCTGATGGTGAGGTGGTTTGTTTAAGTCAGGCACCCGGGGAGACACCTGTTGTCCGTGGGAGGAATATGGCCGTTGACATGCCTGGTGAAAATACCAAAAAAATCAGCTCTTCGGTGTGGAACTATTTCAACAGAAATGCGGACAACAGGTGTCAAGCCGTGTGTTCCCTTTGTCAAGCTGTAATAAGTAGGGGTAAGGACGTTAACCACCTCGGAACATCCTCCCTTATACGTCACCTGCAGCGCATTCATAATAAGTCAGTGACAAGTTCAAAAACTTTGGGTGACAGCGGAAGCAGTCCACTGACCAGTAAATCCCTTCCTCTTGTAACCAAGCTCACGCAAACCACCCCACCAACTCCCTCAGTGTCAATTTCCTCCTTCCCCAGGAATGCCAATAGTCCTGCAGGCAATGTCACTGGCAATTCTGACGAGTCCTCTCCTGCCTGGGATTCCTCCGATGCATCCTTGCGTGTAACGCCTACTGCTGCTGGCGCTGCTGTTGTTGCTGCTGGGAGTCGATGGTCATCCCAGAGGGGAAGTCGTAAGCCCACTTGTACTACTTCCAGTAAGCAATTGACTGTTCAACAGTCCTTTGCGAGGAAGATGAAATATCACAGCAGTCATCCTGCTGCAAAGCGGATAACTGAGGCCTTGACAACTATGTTGGTGTTAGACGTGCGTCCGGTATCCGCCGTTAGTTCACAGGGAACTAGACAATTTATTGAGGCAGTGTGCCCCCGTTACCAAATACCATCTAGGTTCCACTTCTCTAGGCAGGCGATACCGAGAATGTACACGGACGTCAGAAAAAGACTCACCAGTGTCCTAAAAAATGCAGTTGTACCCAATGTCCACTTAACCACGGACATGTGGACAAGTGGAGCAGGGCAGGGTCAGGACTATATGACTGTGACAGCCCACTGGGTAGATGTATGGACTCCCGCCGCAAGAACAGCAGCGGCGGCACCAGTAGCAGCATCTCGCAAACGCCAACTCTTTCCTAGGCAGGCTACGCTTTGTATCACCGGTTTCCAGAATACGCACACAGCTGAAAACCTCTTACGGCAACTGAGGAAGATCATCGCGGAATGGCTTACCCCAATTGGACTCTCCTGTGGATTTGTGGCATCGGACAACGCCAGCAATATTGTGTGTGCATTAAATATGGGCAAATTCCAGCACGTCCCATGTTTTGCACATACCTTGAATTTGGTGGTGCAGAATTATTTAAAAAACGACAGGGGCGTGCAAGAGATGCTGTCGGTGGCCAGAAAAATTGCGGGACACTTTCGGCGTACAGGCACCACGTACAGAAGACTGGAGCACCACCAAAAACTACTGAACCTGCCCTGCCATCATCTGAAGCAAGAAGTGGTAACGAGGTGGAATTCAACCCTCTATATGCTTCAGAGGTTGGAGGAGCAGCAAAAGGCCATTCAAGCCTATACAATTGAGCACGATATAGGAGGTGGAATGCACCTGTCTCAAGCGCAGTGGAGAATGATTTCAACGTTGTGCAAGGTTCTGATGCCCTTTGAACTTGCCACACGTGAAGTCAGTTCAGACACTGCCAGCCTGAGTCAGGTCATTCCCCTCATCAGGCTTTTGCAGAAGAAGCTGGAGACATTGAAGGAGGAGCTAACACGGAGCGATTCCGCTAGGCATGTGGGACTTGTGGATGGAGCCCTTAATTCGCTTAACAAGGATTCACGGGTGGTCAATCTGTTGAAATCAGAGCACTACATTTTGGCCACCGTGCTCGATCCTAGATTTAAAGCCTACCTTGGATCTCTCTTTCCGGCAGACACAAGTCTGCTGGGGTTGAAAGACCTGCTGGTGAGAAAATTGTCAAGTCAAGCGGAACGCGACCTGTCAACATCTCCTCCTTCACATTCTCCCGCAACTGGGGGTGCGAGGAAAAGGCTCAGAATTCCGAGCCCACCCGCTGGCGGTGATGCAGGGCAGTCTGGAGCGACTGCTTATGCTGACATCTGGTCCGGACTGAAGGACCTGACAACGATTACGGACATGTCGTCTACTGTCACTGCATATGATTCTCTCACCATTGAAAGAATGGTGGAGGATTATATGAGTGACCGCATCCAAGTAGGCACGTCACACAGTCCATACTTATACTGGCAGGAAAAAGAGGCAATTTGGAGGCCATTGCACAAACTGGCTTTATTCTACCTAAGTTGCCCTCCCACAAGTGTGTACTCCGAAAGAGTGTTTAGTGCCGCCGCTCACCTTGTCAGCAATCGGCGTACGAGGTTACATCCAGAAAATGTGGAGAAGATGATGTTCATTAAAATGAATTATAATCAATTCCTCCGCGGAGACATTGACCAGCAGCAATTGCCTCCACAAAGTACACAGGGAGCTGAGATGGTGGATTCCAGTGGGGACGAATTGATAATCTGTGAGGAGGGGGATGTACACGGTGATATATCGGAGGGTGATGATGAGGTGGACATCTTGCCTCTGTAGAGCCAGTTTGTGCAAGGAGAGATTAATTGCTTCTTTTTTGGGGGGGGTCCAAACCAACCCGTCATATCAGTCACAGTCGTGTGGCAGACCCTGTCACTGAAATGATGGGTTGGTTAAAGTGTGCATGTCCTGTTTTGTTTATACAACATAAGGGTGGGTGGGAGGGCCCAAGGACAATTCCATCTTGCACCTCTTTTTTCTTTTATTTTTCTTTGCGTCATGTGCTGTTTGGGGAGGGTTTTTTGGAAGGGACATCCTGCGTGACACTGCAGTGCCACTCCTAAATGGGCCCGGTGTTTGTGTCGGCCACTAGGGTTGCTAATCTTACTCACACAGTCAGCTACCTCATTGCGCCTCTTTTTTTCTTTGCGTCATGTGCTGATTGGGGAGGGTTTTTTGGAAGGGACATCCTGCGTGACACTGCAGTGCCACTCCTAAATGGGCCCGGTGTTTGTGTCGGCCACTAGGGTCGCTAATCTTACTCACACAGTCAGCTACCTCATTGCGCCTCTTTTTTTCTTTGCGTCATGTGCTGATTGGGGAGGGTTTTTTGGAAGGGACATCCTGCGTGACACTGCAGTGCCACTCCTAAATGGGCCCGGTGTTTGTGTCGGCCACTAGGGTCGCTAATCTTACTCACACAGTCAGCTACCTCATTGCGCCTCTTTTTTTCTTTGCGTCATGTGCTGATTGGGGAGGGTTTTTTGGAAGGGACATCCTGCGTGACACTGCAGTGCCACTCCTAAATGGGCCCGGTGTTTGTGTCGGCCACTAGGGTCGCTTATCTTACTCACACAGTCAGCTACCTCATTGCGCCTCTTTTTTTCTTTGCGTCATGTGCTGATTGGGGAGGGTTTTTTGGAAGGGACATCCTGCGTGACACTGCAGTGCCACTCCTAGATGGGCCAGGTGTTTGTGTCGGCCACTAGTGTCGCTTAGCTTAGTCATCCAGCGACCTTGGTGCAAATTTTAGGACTAAAAATAATATTGTGAGGTGTGAGGTATTCAGAATAGACTGAAAATGAGTGGAAATTATGGTTTTTGAGGTTAATAATAATATGGGATCAAAATGACCCCCAAATTCTATGATTTAAGCTGTTTTTTAGTGTTTTTTAAAAAAAACACCCGAATCCAAAACACACCCGAATCCGACAAAAAAAATTCGGTGAGGTTTTGCCAAAACGCGGTCGAACCCAAAACACGGCCGCGGAACCGAACCCAAAACCAAAACACAAAACCCGAAAAATTTCAGGCGCTCATCTCTAGTACGTACCTGTGGACACGACCTCACCTGATCCTCCGTTAGGGGGTTTGATTACTGCCTTTACCGATTTGGTCGCGTCCACCTGGATGTCTTGTAGGATGGCTGCTGGAAGAGGTGCCGATATCATGCTGGGCTCACTTTCTTGCTGGTAATCCTGAGGGAAGTTTGACATGGGGTGCGACTTGCGCAGGTTAACATTTGTACATTTAACAGTTTTGCATTTATCATAGTTACAGGTGTTACTTTTATCATTGTTATATTTATTACAATCATTCTTTTCATTACTACATTGGTTAAGTGCATCCTTATTGTGCACCCGCAAGTCGTTCTCTGCAGCCACTTTGTCCCCTACTATATATGGTGGTGGTGCCGTTGCTATCAGACTCCTACCAGGATTTGAATTTGCTTTCTGAGCTAATTCCTGCTGTATTTCACTCTCCTGTTGCCATAACTGTAAACAATCATTTGTTCTAATCCTCTGCTTGGCAGATTTTATTAGACCTATCCTTTTTCGTGGGTTCTGCAATACCTCAGGGTTCAGACTGTCTACCCGGGGAGACTGCTCCCCATCATCATCTGTCATTCGTTCCCATTCTTTGCATAATAACCGTGCGGACCCTTTGGGCCAGCAACTACCAACCTGAACCCTTGTTGGACGTCCCTTCTTTGAACAACTGGCCCCCATCGTTTGTAGATATTGCTGTCTTAGCTAATTCTTACAAACAGACCAACTTGCCCGCGGTAAGGCGACGGTGAAAGTTCAACTAGTGCCTTCACTCACTTTCGTCCTGTAACCTCTATTTACTGGGGCGTGTCTTCCCCAGCAAGTATTGGTTGTTAGAGATTTCCTGAGTGAACAGCGAAACTCCCTTAAATTAACAAACACCTATACAAATCACGTTAGAATGTACAATTAGCGTTTATGATCCCACAGTAAATTGTTGATGGGTATCAAGGTAACAAACTAATGCACACAATTACGTGCGGTACAGTCGCACTGCGTATAAGTAACTATTACTCATCCGCCTTACGACCAGCGGAGTCGGTTGTTTAGGCTGCGAAACCTTCAGCCGGAGCTTTACGTTGACTATATGGGTGCTACGCCAAACCCCCGGGGCTGCGCTTAAATACCTCGCAGTCCTTTTGTCTGCGGAAACTACTTGCTCCTTTACCTTATAATGTTAACGCGAGTGAGCCACTCCCACGCCACCAAGTGTCCACTCACCTGATGTAGTCTCCGACGGGATCCCGATTTGTGGGTTCACAAAAATAATACCTTAAGTTCCATACTCACTCCTATTCAATCATATACACTTTTAATCTTTCTGTACAGAAATTCCTTTCATACAGGTAGGGGTCCAATCCCTGGGTTTGCAGTAGAAAAAGGTTTTCTTTTAACTAATACTTTTTGGAAAAACTGAACTGAACAACCGTGTGCTATTTATCAGGTGGCTATACTATACCGCCCACCCTAAACAAGGTTATTGTGTGATCTGAGTCTCAATGGGCGTATCCGTACGCTCCGTTGCGTAAAACACGCCACGTGCGTATGCCTTTGCGTCACGTACGTGCTTTCGCACGTTGTCCGAGACCCTTATGCACAAAGTGCAGATACGCCCACAGCGACACAATCAACACGTTTCTATCAATGTAAACAATATTCAACAGAAATCGCTTACCGTACACCACACAGTATTTGCTATGCTGTGTGGGTGTCCTTTACAATTATACCCTTAACAATTATCCTTTCTTCTCAACTAGATAGCACCAGATTTCTTCAGCACGTGTCTAATAATCAATTCTAATGGCAACAAGAAAGTGAGCTGCAACTATGTAGATGTGTGCGTGCATGCGTGTGTGCGTATGCAGAAGCGGAAATAAACAGTTTTAAAAAGACAAATAGCGTATTGTTCTTACCTCCGGTTTCGGATTCCACCCCAGCACTCCTTCAGCGTAGCGTAACAGACGCTTATCTAGTCAGCACCACTGTATCCCTCACCACCAATACGGATACGAAAGGATACTGCGTTCCCGCCCTTTGCTGACAGATAAAGTCTGTTTTCGCTAGTGCGGATGGATGTGTGGAGGACGGACGAGGCCCCAATTGAGAATGCTGATATCTGATTACCTTATTAAACACTCTAAAAGGTTAAAGAACACAGTACGCTATTGGAGTATGTGGTACCGTAAGGGTACGCACTTTGCGTCACAGACGTTCAGCCGTGGATGAGACGCACGAGCGGCACGTTCGCTTGCGTAGAGGCAAGCGCGCTATAGGCTGCCGACTACCGTAATGATACGCTAACAGCGTAGCGGACGCTCGAGACCACGAGGAGATCACAAGCGGCGCAGACACTCACAAGATGACAATCAGTAAACCTTGTATGTAACACACAGAAAGGATATTCTTATGCTGTAAACCTTGTTAATACTAAAGCTGTTTGAGCGATTGAGACGCTCCTATTACCCCTTGCAATATAATGAACACACAATACCGTGCTAAGGATCCAACACCTTTTACTAACAAGAGTCTTAAGTTATTTTGAAAAGAGAAACAGTTCACAAGTCATACGCTACAAACTAACATATAATTCTAACAGAGTATCTAGACAGTAATATACACAATATGAGAATAATCGTGATTACAAATACATAGACTAAGTGTGAATGGCTAACATTATACTGGTAACAAAGTGGCAACAGAGAAACATACCATACGGGGAACACTCGCAGGCGCAACCGGAATCCAGTCCTCCAATTATCAGCGATAACTGTTGAAGAGAGAGTACTGGCCGGTCTGGGGACGGTGACCCTTATATACACTGCACACAATACAGTACAATGGTCCCTATATTCTTATTGTTCATTGGACACAGGAATTCGTCTTCGCATTATAACAAAAGGTCATAGGTTGGTTCATACAGGTGGGCTGTGACTATTTCCAACTGCTCAGGTGGGTGGGAAACTAGGTTTCCCGCCGCATGGATAATAAAGTGCAAATATAGTAAAAGTCCATAAACTTCTTATGTCCATAACTATTCGCACGAGCGATTAGTCCGCTTCAAACCAACACCGGAATATTGCTAATTAAATACTCTTCCGATGGATACTAAACACCACTGTATAACCCCTGTCCGACCCTTCGTATCAAACAAAGAGGGATCTCTTTGTCTATGAACATGCTACATTAACTAAACTTTCAGATTCTATCAAAGGGACCATAATCTACAAAATACATTATATGGTTAAAATATGTTACGATTGAGTCGCACGCTAGGCGCACATAAACTCTACCGTAAATGCGCATACCGTGCGCCTGCGGGTGCACGCCAAGGCGAGTATGCGCACGCACGGGAGGGCTCATGGACGCGCAGCAGGCACTCGCATGAGGTGCAAATATGGCAACGTGTGGAGTGATATTTTTCTGACTTCGACACTATAGAGAACTACCCCCTACAATGTCACTATATAGGACTACCCCCTACATTGTCACTATTAGAGATGAGCGGGTTCGGTTTCTCTGAATCCGAACCCGCCAGAACTTCATGTTTTTTTTCACGGGTCCGAGCGACTCGGATCTTCCCGCCTTGCTCGGTTAACCCGAGCGCGCCCGAACGTCATCATGACGCTGTCGGATTCTCGCGAGGCTCGGATTCTATCGCGAGACTCGGATTCTATATAAGGAGCCGCGCGTCGCCGCCATTTTCACACGTGCATTGAGATTGATAGGGAGAGGACGTGGCTGGCGTCCTCTCCGTTTAGAATAGATTAGAGAGACACTTGATTTACTAATTTTGGGGAGCATTAGGAGTACTCAGTACAGTGCAGAGTTTTGCTGATAGTGACCAGTGACCACCAGTTTTATTTATAATCCGTTCTCTGCCTAAAAAAAGCGATACACAGCACACAGTGACTCAGTCACATACCATATCTGTGTGCACTGCTCAGGCTCAGGCCAGTGTGCTGCATCATCTATTATCTATATATAATATTATATATATCTGTCTGACTGCTCAGCTCACACAGCTTATAATTGTGGGGGAGACTGGGGAGCACTACTGCAGTGCCAGTTATAGGTTATACCAGGAGCCAGGAGTACATAATATATTATATAGTGAGTGACCACCAGACACACAGTGCAGTTTATTTAATATATCCGTTCTCGGCCTGAAAAAAGCGATACACACAGTGACTCAGTCAGTCACATACCATATCTGTGTGCACTGCTCAGGCTCAGGCCAGTGTGCTGCATCATCTATATATATTATATATCTGTCTGACTGCTCAGCTCACACAGCTTATAATTGTGGGGGAGACTGGGGAGCACTACTGCAGTGCCAGTTATAGGTTATAGCAGGAGCCAGGAGTACATAATATTATATTAAAATTAAACAGTGCACACTTTTGCTGCAGGAGTGCCACTGCCAGTGTGACTAGTGACCAGTGACCTGACCACCAGTATATATAATATTAGTAGTATACTATCTCTTTATCAACCAGTCTATATATTAGCAGCAGACACAGTACAGTGCGGTAGTTCACGGCTGTGGCTACCTCTGTGTCGGCACTCGGCAGCCCGTCCATAATTGTATATACCACCTAACCGTGGTTTTTTTTTCTTTCTTTATACATACATACTAGTTACGAGTATACTATCTCTTTATCAACCAGTCTATATTAGCAGCAGACACAGTACAGTGCGGTAGTTCACGGCTGTGGCTACCTCTGTGTCGGCACTCGGCAGCCCGTCCATAATTGTATATACCACCTAACCGTGGTTTTTTTTTCTTTCTTTATACATACATACTAGTTACGAGTATACTATCTCTTTATCAACCAGTCTATATTAGCAGCAGACACAGTACAGTGCGGTAGTTCACGGCTGTGGCTACCTCTGTGTCGGCACTCGGCAGCCCGTCCATAATTGTATATACCACCTAACCGTGGTTTTTTTTTCTTTCTTTATACATACATACTAGTTACGAGTATACTATCTCTTTATCAACCAGTCTATATATTAGCAGCAGACACAGTACAGTGCGGTAGTTCACGGCTGTGGCTACCTCTGTGTCGGCACTCGGCAGCCCGTCCATAATTGTATATACCACCTAACCGTGGTTTTTTTTTCTTTCTTTATACATACATACTAGTTACGAGTATACTATCTCTTTATCAACCAGTCTATATTAGCAGCAGACACAGTACAGTGCGGTAGTTCACGGCTGTGGCTACCTCTGTGTCGGCACTCGGCAGCCCGTCCATAATTGTATATACCACCTAACCGTGGTTTTTTTTTCTTTCTTTATACATACATACTAGTTACGAGTATACTATCTCTTTATCAACCAGTCTATATTAGCAGCAGACACAGTACAGTGCGGTAGTTCACGGCTGTGGCTACCTCTGTGTCGGCACTCGGCAGCCCGTCCATAATTGTATATACCACCTAACCGTGGTTTTTTTTTCTTTCTTTATACATACATACTAGTTACGAGTATACTATCTCTTTATCAACCAGTCTATATTAGCAGCAGACACAGTACAGTGCGGTAGTTCACGGCTGTGGCTACCTCTGTGTCGGCACTCGGCAGCCCGTCCATAATTGTATATACCACCTAACCGTGGTTTTTTTTTCTTTCTTTATACATACATACTAGTTACGGGTATACTATCTCTTTATCAACCAGTCTATATTAGCAGCAGACACAGTACAGTGCGGTAGTTCACGGCTGTGGCTACCTCTGTGTCGGCACTCGGCAGCCCGTCCATAATTGTATATACCACCTAACCGTGGTTTTTTTTCCTTTCTTTATACATACATACTAGTTACGAGTATACTATCTCTTTATCAACCAGTCTATATTAGCAGCAGACACAGTACAGTGCGGTAGTTCACGGCTGTGGCTACCTCTGTGTCGGCACTCGGCAGCCCGTCCATAATTGTATATACCACCTAACCGTGGTTTTTTTTTCTTTCTTTATACATACATACTAGTTACGAGTATACTATCTCTTTATCAACCAGTCTATATATTAGCAGCAGACACAGTACAGTGCGGTAGTTCACGGCTGTGGCTACCTCTGTGTCGGCACTCGGCAGCCCGTCCATAATTGTATATACCACCTAACCGTGGTTTTTTTTTCTTTCTTTATACATACATACTAGTTACGAGTATACTATCTCTTTATCAACCAGTCTATATTAGCAGCAGACACAGTACAGTGCGGTAGTTCACGGCTGTGGCTACCTCTGTGTCGGCACTCGGCAGCCCGTCCATAATTGTATATACCACCTGACCGTGGTTTTTTTTTCTTTCTTTATACATACATACTAGTTACGAGTATACTATCTCTTTATCAACCAGTCTATATTAGCAGCAGACACAGTACAGTGCGGTAGTTCACGGCTGTGGCTACCTCTGTGTCGGCACTCGGCAGCCCGTCCATAATTGTATATACCACCTAACCGTGGTTTTTTTTTCTTTCTTTATACATACATACTAGTTACGAGTATACTATCTCTTTATCAACCAGTCTATATTAGCAGCAGACACAGTACAGTGCGGTAGTTCACGGCTGTGGCTACCTCTGTGTCGGCACTCGGCAGCCCGTCCATAATTGTATATACCACCTAACCGTGGTTTTTTTTTCTTTCTTTATACATACATACTAGTTACGAGTATACTATCTCTTTATCAACCAGTCTATATATTAGCAGCAGACACAGTACAGTGCGGTAGTTCACGGCTGTGGCTACCTCTGTGTCGGCACTCGGCAGCCCGTCCATAATTGTATATACCACCTAACCGTGGTTTTTTTTTCTTTCTTTATACATACATACTAGTTACGAGTATACTATCTCTTTATCAACCAGTCTATATATTAGCAGCAGACACAGTACAGTGCGGTAGTTCACGGCTGTGGCTACCTCTGTGTCGGCACTCGGCAGCCCGTCCATAATTGTATACTAGTATCCAATCCATCCATCTCCATTGTTTACCTGAGGTGCCTTTTAGTTGTGCCTATTAAAATATGGAGAACAAAAATGTTGAGGTTCCAAAATTAGGGAAAGATCAAGATCCACTTCCACCTCGTGCTGAAGCTGCTGCCACTAGTCATGGCCGAGACGATGAAATGCCAGCAACGTCGTCTGCCAAGGCCGATGCCCAATGTCATAGTACAGAGCATGTCAAATCCAAAACACCAAATATCAGTAAAAAGCCTCTTTTTTTCTTTGCGTCATGTGCTGTTTGGGGAGGGTTTTTTGGAAGGGACATCCTGCGTGACACTGCAGTGCCACTCCTAGATGGGCCCGGTGTTTGTGTCGGCCACTAGGGTCGCTAATCTTACTCACACAGCTACCTCATTGCGCCTCTTTTTTTCTTTGCGTCATGTGCTGTTTGGGGAGGGTTTTTTGGAAGGGCCATCCTGCGTGACACTGCAGTGCCACTCCTAGATGGGCCCGGTGTTTGTGTCGGCCACTAGGGTCGCTAATCTTACTCACACAGCTACCTCATTGCGCCTCTTTTTTTCTTTGCGTCATGTGCTGTTTGGGGAGGGTTTTTTGGAAGGGACATCCTGCGTGACACTGCAGTGCCACTCCTAGATGGGCCCGGTGTTTGTGTCGGCCACTAGGGTCGCTTATCTTACTCACACAGCGACCTCGGTGCAAATTTTAGGACTAAAAATAATATTGTGAGGTGTGAGGTATTCAGAATAGACTGAAAATGAGTGTAAATTATGGTTTTTGAGGTTAATAATACTTTGGGATCAAAATGACCCCCAAATTCTATGATTTAAGCTGTTTTTTAGTGTTTTTTGAAAAAAACACCCGAATCCAAAACACACCCGAATCCGACAAAAAAAATTCGGTGAGGTATTGCCAAAACGCGTTCGAACCCAAAACACGGCCGCGGAACCGAACCCAAAACCAAAACACAAAACCCGAAAAATTTCAGGCGCTCATCTCTAGTCACTATATAGGACTACACTCTACATTGTCACTATAGAGAACTACCCCTGCATTGTCACTATAGGACTATCCCCTGCATTGTCACTATAGGACTATCCCCTGCATTGTCACTATATAGGACTACCCCCTGCATTGTCACTATAGGACTACCCCTGCATTGTCACTATAGAGAACTACCCACTACAATGTCACTATATAGGACTACCCCCTGCATTGTCACTATATAGGACTACCCCCTGCATTGTCACTATAGAGAACTACCCCCTACAATGTCACTATATAGGATTACCCCCTACATTGTCACTATATATGACTACCCCATGCATTGTCACTATAGGTCTACCCCCTGTATCGTCACTATATAGGACTGCCCCCTACATTGTCACTATAAAGAACTACCCCATGCATTGTTACTACGTAGGACCACCCCCTGCATTGTCACTATATAGGACTACCCCCTGCATTGTCACTATATAGGACTACCCCCTACATTGTCACTATATAAGACTACCCCCTGCATTGTCACTATAGGACTACCCCCTGCATTGTCACTATATAGGACTACCCCCTACATTGTCACTATATAAGACTACCCCCTGCATTGTCACTATAGGACTACCCCCTGCATTTTCACTATATAGGACTACCCCCTGCATTGTCACTATAGGACTACCCCCTACATTGTCACTATATAGGACTACCCTCTGTACTGTCACTATATATGACTACCCCCTGCATTGTCACTATATAGGACTACCCCCCTGCATTGTCACTATATAGGACTACCCCCTGCATTGTCACTATAGGTCTACCCCCTGTATCGTCACTATATAGGACTGCCCCCTACATTGTCACTATAAAGAACTACCCCATGCATTGTTACTACGTAGGACCACCCCCTGCATTGTCACTATATAGGACTACCCCCTGCATTGTCACTATATAGGACTACCCCCTACATTGTCACTATATAAGACTACCCCCTGCATTGTCACTATAGGACTACCCCCTGCATTGTCACTATATAGGACTACCCCCTACATTGTCACTATATAAGACTACCCCCTGCATTGTCACTATAGGACTACCCCCTGCATTTTCACTATATAGGACTACCCCCTGCATTGTCACTATAGGACTATCCCCTGCATTGTCACTATAGGACTATCCCCTGCATTGTCACTATATAGGACTACCCCCTGCATTGTCACTATAGGACTACCCCTGCATTGTCACTATAGAGAACTACCCACTACAATGTCACTATATAGGACTACCCCCTGCATTGTCACTATATAGGACTACCCCCTGCATTGTCACTATAGAGAACTACCCCCTACAATGTCACTATATAGGATTACCCCCTACATTGTCACTATATGACTACCCCATGCATTGTCACTATAGGTCTACCCCCTGTATCGTCACTATATAGGACTGCCCCCTACATTGTCACTATAAAGAACTACCCCATGCATTGTTACTACGTAGGACCACCCCCTGCATTGTCACTATATAGGACTACCCCCTGCATTGTCACTATATAGGACTACCCCCTACATTGTCACTATATAAGACTACCCCCTGCATTGTCACTATAGGACTACCCCCTGTATTGTCACTATATAGGACTACCCCCTACATTGTCACTATATAAGACTACCCCCTGCATTGTCACTATAGGACTACCCCCTGCATTTTCACTATATAGGACTACCCCCTGCATTGTCACTATAGGACTACCCCCTACATTGTCACTATATAGGACTACCCTCTGTACTGTCACTATATATGACTACCCCCTGCATTGTCACTATATAGGACTACCCCCCTGCATTGTCACTATATAGGACTACCCCCTGCATTGTCACTATAGGTCTACCCCCTGTATCGTCACTATATAGGACTGCCCCCTACATTGTCACTATAAAGAACTACCCCATGCATTGTTACTACATAGGACCACCCCCTGCATTGTCACTATATAGGACTACCCCCTGCATTGTCACTATATAGGACTACCCCCTACATTGTCACTATATAAGACTACCCCCTGCATTGTCACTATAGGACTACCCCCTGCATTGTCACTATATAGGACTACCCCCTACATTGTCACTATATAAGACTACCCCCTGCATTGTCACTATAGGACAACCCCCTGCATTTTCACTATATAGGACTACCCCCTGCATTGTCACTATAGGACTACCCACTACATTGTCACTATATAGGACTACCCTCTGTACTGTCACTATATATGACTAACCCATGCATTGTCACTATATAGGACTACCCCCTGCATTGTCACTAAAGAGAACTACCCCCTACATTGTCACTATATAGGACCACCCCCTGCATTGTCACTATATAGGACTACCCCCTGCATTGTCACTATAGCTCTACCCCCTGTATTGTCAATATGTAAGACTACCCCCTACAATCTCACTATATTGGACTACCCCCTACATTGTCACTATATAGGACTACCCCCTACATTGTCACTATATAGGACTACCCCCTGCATTGTCACTATAGGTCTATCCCCTGCATTGTCGCTATATAGGACTACCTCCTGCATTGTCACTATATTGGACTACCCCCTACATTGTCACTATATAGAACTACCCACTGCATTGTCACTATAGAGAAATACCCCCTACATTGTCACTATATAGGACAACCCCCTGCATTGTCACTATAGAGAACTACCCCCTATATTGTCACTATATTAAAATACCCCCTGCATTGTCGCTATATAGGACTACCCCCCTGCATTGTCACTATATAGGACTACCCCCTGCATTGTCACTATAAGTCTACCCCCTGCATTGTCACTATATAGAACTACCCCCTGCATTTTCAATATATAGGACTACCCCCTGCATTGTCACTATAGAATACTACCCCCTACATTGTCACTATATAGGACTACCCCCTGCATTGTCACTATAGGTCTACCCCCTGCATTGTCACTATATAGGACTACCCCCTGCATTGTTACTACATAGCACTACCCCCTGCATTGTCACTATAGAATACTACCCCCTACATTGTCACTATATAGGACTACCCCCTGCATTCTTACTAAATAGCACTACCCCCTGCTTTTTCACAATATAGGACTACCCCATACACTGTCACTATATAGGACTACCCCCTACATTGTCACTATATAGGACAACCCCCTACATTGTCACTATATAGGACTACCCCCTGCATTGTCACTATAGGTCTATCCCCTGCATTGTCGCTATATAGGACTACCTTCTGCATTGTCACTATATTGGACTACCCCCTACATTGTCACTATATAGGACTACCCACTGCATTGTCACTATAGAGAAATACCCCCTACATTGTAACTATATAAGACTACCCCCTGCATTTTCACTATAGAGAAATACCCCCTACATTGTCACTATATAGGACAACCTTCTGCATTGTCACTATAGAGAACTACCCCCTATATTGTCACTATATTAGAATACCCCCTGCATTGTCACTATATAGGACTACCCCCCTGCATTGTCACTATATAGGACTACCCCCTGCATTGTCACTATAGGTCTACCCCCTGCATTGTCACTATATAGAACTACCCCCTGTATTTTCAATATATAGGACTACCCCCTGCATTGTCACTATAGAATACTACCCCCTACATTGTCACTATATAGGACTACCCCCTGCATTGTTACTAAATAGCACTACCCCCTGCTTTTTCACTATGTAGGACTACCCCCTACACTGTCACTATATAGGACTACCCCCTGGATTGTCACTATATAGGAATACCCCCTGATTGTCACTGTACAGAACTACCCCCTGCATTGTCACTATATAGGACTACCCCCTGCATTGTCACTATAGGACTACCCCCTGCATTGTCACTATATAGGACTACCCTCTGTACTGTCACTATATAGGACTACCCCCTGCATTGTCACTATATAGGACTACCCCCTGCATTGTCACTATAGAGAACTACCCCCTACAATGTCACTATATAGGACTACCCCCTACATTGTCACTATATAGGACTACACCCTACATTGTCACTATAGAGAACTACCCCCTGCATTGTCACTATAGGACTATCCCCTGCATTGTCACTTTAGGACTATCCCCTGCATTGTCACTATATAGGACTACCCCCTGCATTGTCACTATAGGACTACCCCCTGCATTGTCACTATAGAGAACTACCCCCTACAATGTCACTATATAGGACTACCCCCTGCATTGTCACTATATAGGACTACCCCCTGCATTGTCACTATAGAGAACTACCCCCTACAATGTCACTATATAGGACTACCCCCTACATTGTCACTATATAGGACTACCCCATGCATTGTCACTATAGGTCAACCCCCTGTATCGTCACTATATAGGACTGCCCCCTACATTGTCACTATAGAGAACTACCCCATGCATTGTTACTACGTAGGACAACGCCCTGCATTGTCACTATATAGGACTACCCCCTGCATTGTCACTATATAGGACTACCCCCTACATTGTCACTATATAAGACTACCCCTTGCATTGTCACTATAGGACTACCCCCTGCATTGTCACTATATAGGACTACCCCCTACATTGTCACTATATAGGACTACCCCCTGCATTGTCACTATAGGACTACCCCCTGCATTGTCACTATAGGACTACCCCCTGCATTGTCACTATATAGGACTACCCTCTGTACTGTCACTATATATGACTACCTCCTGCATTGTCACTATATAGGACTACCCCCTGCATTGTCACAATAGAGAACTACCCCCTACATTGCCACTATATAGGACCACCCCCTGCATTGTCACTATATAGGACTACCCCCTGCATTGTCACTATAGCTCTACCCCCTGTATTGTCAATATATAAGACTACCCCCTACAATCTCACTATATTGGACTACCCCCTACATTGTCACTATATAGTACTACACCCTACATTGTCACTATATAGGACTACCCCCTGCATTGTCACTATAGGTCTATCCCCTGCATTGTCGCTATATAGGACAACCTCCTGCATTGTCACTATATTGGACTATCCCCTACATTGTCACTATATAGGACTACCCACTGCATTGTCACTATAGAGAAATACCCCCTACATTGTCACTATATAAGACTACCCCCTGCATTGTCACTATAGAGAAATACCCCCTACATTGTCACTATATAGGACAACCCCCTGCATTGTCACTATAGAGAACTACCCTCTATACGGTCACTATATTAGAATACCCCCTGCATTGTCACTATATAGGACTACCCCCCTGCATTGTCACTATATAGGACTACCCCCTGCATTGTCACTATAGGTCTACCCCCTGCATTGTCACTATATAGAACTACCCCCTGCATTTTCAATATATAGGACTACCCCCTGCATTGTCACTATAGAATACTACCCCCTACATTGTCACTATATAGGACTACCCCCTGCATTGTCACTATAGGTCTACCCCCTGCATTGTCACTATATAGGACTACCCCCTGCATTGTTACTACATAGCACTACCCCCTGCATTGTCACTATAGAATACTACCCCCTACATTGTCACTATATAGGACTACCCCCTGCATTGTTACTAAATAGCACTACCCCCTGCTTTTTCACTATATAGGACTACCCCCTACACTGTCACTATATAGGACTACCCCCTGGATTGTCACTATATAGGAATACCCCCTGCATTGTCACTGTACAGAACTACCCCCTGCATTGTCACTATATAGGACTACCCCCTGCACTGTCACTATATAGGACTACCCCCTGCATTGTCACTATATAGGACTACCCCCTACATTGTCAATATAGGTCTACCCCCTGCATTGTTATTATAGGTCTGCCCCCTACATTGCCACTATAAAGAACTACCCCCTGCATTGTCACTATATAGGACTACACCCTGCATTGTCATTATATAGGACTACCCCCTCCATTGTCACTATATAGGACTACACCCTGCATTGTCATTATATAGGACTACCCCCTTGCATTGTCGCTATATAGGACTACCCCCTGCATTGTCACTATATAGGACTACCTCCTGCATTGTCACTATATAGGAATACCCCCTGCATTGTCACTATAGAGAACTACTCCTGCATTGTCACTATATAGGACTACCCCCTGCATTGTCACTATATAGGACTACCCCCTGCATTGTCGCTATACAGGACTACCCCCTGCATTGTCACTATATAGGACTACCCCCTGCATTGTCGCTATATAGCACTACCCCTACATTGTCACTATATAGGACTACCCCCTACATTGTCTTTATATAGGCATTCACCCTGCATTGTCACTATATAGGACTACCCCCTTGCATTTTCGCTATGTAGGACTACCCCCTGCATTGTCACTATATAGGACTACCCCCTACATTGTCACTATATAGGAATACCCCTTGCATTGTCACTATATATATAGGACTATCCCCTGCATTGTCACTATAGGACTACCCCCTGCGTTGTCACTATATAGGACTACCCCCTGCATTGTCGCTATGTAGGACTACCTCCTGCATTGTTGCTATATAGGTCTACCCCCTGCATTGACAGTATATAGGACTACCCCCTGCATTGTCACTATAGGTCTACCCCCTGCATTGTCACTATATAGGACTACCCCCTGCATTGTCACTATAGGTCTACCCCCTGCATTGTCACTATATAGGACTACCCCCTGCATTGTCACTATAGGTCTACCCCCTACATTGTCTCTATATAGGACTTCACCCTGCATTGTCATTATATAGGACTACCCCCTGCGTTGTCACTATATAGTACTACCCCTAAATTGTCACCATATAGGACTACCCCCTGCATTGTCACTATATAGGACTACCCCCTGCATTGTCACTATATAGGACTATCCCCTGCATTGTCACTATATAGGACTACCACTACATTGTCACTATATAGGACTACCACTACATTGTCACTATATAGGACTACCCCCTACATTGTCATAATATAGGACTACCCCCTGCGTTGTCACTATATAGTACTACTCCTTCATTGTCACCTTATAGGACTACCCCCTGCATTGTCACTATATAGGACTACCCCCTGCAATGTTACTATATATAGGACTACCCCCTGCATTGTCACTATATAGGACTACCACTACATTGTCACTATATAGGACTACCCCTACATTGTCACTATATAGGAATACCCCCTGCATTGTCACTGTACAGAACTACCCCCTGCATTGTCACTATATAGGACTACCCCCTGCACTGTCACTATATAGGACTACACCCTACATTGTCACTATAGAGAACTACCCCCTGCATTGTCACTATAGAACTATCCCCTGCATTGTCACTATAGGACTATCCCCTGTATTGTCACTATATAGGACTACCCCCTGCATTGTCACTATAGGACTACCCCTGCATTGTCACTATAGAGAACTACCCCCTACAATGTCACTATATAGGACTCCCCCCTGCATTGTCACTATATAGGACTACCCCCTTCATTGTCACTATAGAGAACTACCCCCTACAATGTCACTATATAGGACTACCCCCTACATTGTCACTATATAGGACTACCCCATGCATTGTCACTATAGGTCAACCCCCTGTATCGTCACTATATAGGACTGCCCCCTACATTGTCACTATAAAGAACTACCCCATGCATTGTTACTACGTAGGACCACCCCCTGCATTGTCACTATATAGGACTACCCCCTGCATTGTCACTATATAGGACTACCCCCTACATTGTCACTATATAAGACTACCCCCTGCATTGTCACTATAGGACTACCCCCTGCATTGTCACTATATAGGACTACCCCCTACATTGTCACTATATAAGACTACCCCCTGCATTGTCACTATAGGACTACCCCCTCCATTGTCACTATATAGGACTACCCCCTGCATTGTCACTATAGGACTACCCCCTGCATTGTCACTATATAGGACTACCCCCTGCATTGTCACTATAGAGAACTACCCCCTACATTGTCACTATATAGGACCACCCCTTGCATTGTCACTATATAGGACTACCCCCTGCATTGTCACTATAGCTCTACCCCCTGTATTGTCAATATATAAGACTACCCCCTACAATCTCACTATATTGGACTACCCCCTACATTGTCACTATATAGGACTACCCCCTACATTGTCACTATATAGGACTACCCCCTGCATTGTCACTATAGGTCTATCCCCTGCATTGTCGCTATATAGGACTACCTCCTGCATTGTCACTATATTGGACTACCCCCTACATTGTCACTATATAGGACTACCCACTGCATTGTCACTATAGAGAAATACCCCCTACATTGTAACTATATAAGACTACCCCCTGCATTTTCACTATAGAGAAATACCCCCTACATTGTCACTATATAGGACAACCTCCTGCATTGTCATATAGAGAACTACCCCCTATATTGTCACTATATTAGAATACCCCCTGCATTGTCACTATATAGGACTACCCCCCTGCATTGTCACTATATAGGACTACCCCCTGCATTGTCACTATAGGTCTACCCCCTGCATTGTCACTATATAGAACTACCCCCTGCATTTTCAATATATAGGACTACCCCCTGCATTGTCACTATAGAATACTACCCCCTACATTGTCACTATATAGGACTACCCCCTGCATTGTTACTAAATAGCACTACCCCCTGCTTTTTCACTATGTAGGACTACCCCCTACACTGTCACTATATAGGACTACCCCCTGGATTGTCACTATATAGGAATACCCCCTGCATTGTCACTGTACAGAACTACCCCCTGCATTGTCACTATATAGGACTACCCCCTGCATTGTCACTATAGGACTACCCCCTGCATTGTCACTATATAGGACTACCCTCTGTACTGTCACTATATAGGACTACCCCCTGCATTGTCACTATATAGGACTACCCCCTGCATTGTCACTATAGAGAACAACCCCCTACAATGTCACTATATAGGACTACCCCCTACATTGTCACTATATAGGACTACACCCTACATTGTCACTATAGAGAACTACCCCCTGCATTGTCACTATAGGACTATCCCCTGCATTGTCACTATAGGACTATCCCCTGCATTGTCACTATATAGGACTACCCCCTGCATTGTCACTATAGGACTACCCCCTGCATTGTCACTATAGAGAACTACCCCCTACAATGTCACTATATAGGACTACCCCCTGCATTGTCACTATATAGGACTACCCCCTGCATTGTCACTATAGAGAACTACCCCCTACAATGTCACTATATAGGACTACCCCCTACATTGTCACTATATAGGACTACCCCATGCATTGTCACTATAGGTCAACCCCCTGTATCGTCACTATATAGGACTGCCCCCTACATTGTCACTATAGAGAACTACCCCATGCATTGTTACTACGTAGGACCACGCCCTGCATTGTCACTATATAGGACTACCCCCTGCATTGTCACTATATAGGACTACCCCCTACATTGTCACTATATAAGACTACCCCTTGCATTGTCACTATAGGACTACCCCCTGCATTGTCACTATATAGGACTACCCCCTACATTGTCACTATATAGGACTACCCCCTGCATTGTCACTATAGGACTACCCCCTGCATTGTCACTATATAGGACTACCCCCTGCATTGTCACTATAGGACTACCCCCTGCATTGTCACTATATAGGACTACCCTCTGTACTGTCACTATATATGACTACCTCCTGCATTGTCACTATATAGGACTACCCCCTGCATTGTCACAATAGAGAACTACCCCCTACATTGCCACTATATAGGACCACCCCCTGCATTGTCACTATATAGGACTACCCCCTGCATTGTCACTATAGCTCTACCCCCTGTATTGTCAATATATAAGACTACCCCCTACAATCTCACTATATTGGACTACCCCCTACATTGTCACTATATAGTACTACACCCTACATTGTCACTATATAGGACTACCCCCTGCATTGTCACTATAGGTCTATCCCCTGCATTGTCGCTATATAGGACCACCTCCTGCATTGTCACTATATTGGACAACCCCCTACATTGTCACTATATAGGACTACCCACTGCATTGTCACTATAGAGAAATACCCCCTACATTGTCACTATATAAGACTACCCCCTGCATTGTCACTATAGAGAAATACCCCCTACATTGTCACTATATAGGACAACCCCCTGCATTGTCACTATAGAGAACTACCCTCTATACGGTCACTATATTAGAATACCCCCTGCATTGTCACTATATAGGACTACCCCCCTGCATTGTCACTATATAGGACTACCCCCTGCATTGTCACTATAGGTCTACCCCCTGCATTGTCACTATATAGAACTACCCCCTGCATTTTCAATATATAGGACTACCCCCTGCATTGTCACTATAGAATACTACCCCCTACATTGTCACTATATAGGACTACCCCCTGCATTGTCACTATAGGTCTACCCCCTGCATTGTCACTATATAGGACTACCCCCTGCATTGTTACTACATAGCACTACCCCCTGCATTGTCACTATAGAATACTACCCCCTACATTGTCACTATATAGGACTACCCCCTGCATTGTTACTAAATAGCACTACCCCCTGCTTTTTCACTATATAGGACTACCCCCTACACTGTCACTATATAGGACTACCCCCTGTATTGTCACTATATAGGAATACCCCCTGCATTGTCACTGTACAGAACTACCCCCTGCATTGTCACTATATAGGACTACCCCCTGCACTGTCACTATATAGGACTACCCCCTGCATTGTCACTATATAGGACTACCCCCTACATTGTCAATATAGGTCTACCCCCTGCATTGTTATTATAGGTCTGCCCCCTACATTGCCACTATAAAGAACTACCCCCTGCATTGTCACTATATAGGACTACACCCTGCATTGTCATTATATAGGACTACCCCCTCCATTGTCACTATATAGGACTACACCCTGCATTGTCATTATATAGGACTACCCCCTTGCATTGTCGCTATATAGGACTACCCCCTGCATTGTCACTATATAGGACTACCTCCTGCATTGTCACTATATAGGAATACCCCCTGCATTGTCACTATAGAGAACTACTCCTGCATTGTCACTATATAGGACTACCCCCTGCATTGTCACTATATAGGACTACCCCCTGCATTGTCGCTATACAGGACTACCCCCTGCATTGTCACTATATAGGACTACCCCCTGCATTGTCGCTATATAGCACTACCCCTACATTGTCACTATATAGGACTACCCCCTACATTGTCTTTATATAGGCATTCACCCTGCATTGTCACTATATAGGACTACCCCCTTGCATTTTCGCTATGTAGGACTACCCCCTGCATTGTCACTATATAGGACTACCCCCTACATTGTCACTATATAGGAATACCCCTTGCATTGTCACTATATAGGACTATCCCCTGCATTGTCACTATAGGACTACCCCCTGCGTTGTCACTATATAGGACTACCCCCTGCATTGTCGCTATGTAGGACTACCTCCTGCATTGCTGCTATATAGGTCTACCCCCTGCATTGTCAGTATATAGGACTACCCCCTGCATTGTCACTATAGGTCTACCCCCTGCATTGTCACTATATAGGACTACCCCCTGCATTGTCACTATAGGTCTACCCCCTGCATTGTCACTATATAGGACTACCCCCTGCATTGTCACTATAGGTCTACCCCCAACATTGTCTCTATATAGGACTTCACCCTGCATTGTCATTATATAGGACTACCCCCTGCGTTGTCACTATATAGTACTACCCCTAAATTGTCACCATATAGGACTACCCCCTGCATTGTCACTATATAGGACTACCCCCTGCATTGTCACTATATAGGACTATCCCCTGCATTGTCACTATATAGGACTACCACTACATTGTCACTATATAGGACTACCACTACATTGTCACTATATAGGACTACCCCCTACATAGTCATAATATAGGACTACCCCCTGCGTTGTCACTATATAGTACTACCCCTTCATTGTCACCTTATAGGACTACCCCCTGCATTGTCACTATATAGGACTACCCCCTGCAATGTTACTATATATAGGACTACCCCCTGCATTGTCACTATATAGGACTACCACTACATTGTCACTATATAGGACTACCCCTACATTGTCACTATATAGGACTACCCCCTGCATTGTCATAATATAGGACTACCCCCTGCGTTGTCACTATATAGTACTACCTCTACATTGTCACCATATAGGACTACCCCCTGCATTGTCTCTATATAGGACTACCCCCTGCAATGTTACTATATAGGACTACCCCCTGCATTGTCACTATATAGGACTACCACTACATTGTCACTATATAGGACTACCCCTACATTGTCACTATGTAGGACTACCCCCTGCATTGTCATAATATAGGACTACCCCCTGCGTTGTAACTATATAGTACTACCCCTACATTGTCACCATATAGGACTACCCCCTGCATTGTCGCTATATAGGACTACCCCCTGCAATGTTACTATATAGGACTACCCCCTGCATTGTCACTATATAGGACTACCACTACATTGTCACTATATAGGACTACCCCTACATTGTCACTATATAGGACTACCCCCTGCATTGTCACTATATAGGACTACCACTACATTGTCACTATATAGGACTTCCCCCTGCATTGTCATTTTATAGGACTACCCCCTACATTGTCACTATATAGGACTACCCCTACATTGTCACTATATAGGACTACCCCCTGCATTGTCACTATATAAGACTACTCCCTGCATTGTCACTATATAGGACTACCCCCTACATTGTCACTATATAGGACTACTCCCTGCATTGTCACTATAGAACTACCCCCTGCATTGTCACTATATAGGATTACCCCCTGTGTGATGCCCGGCATCTGCTTCGCCCTGCCCCTGCTAAATACAACTGCAGCCGATGATCCCCACAGGGGTTAATGGACTGCCTGGTTGCTAGGCAACCACGGCCGCATGGAGGACCCTAGGACCCAGTGTTAGGAAGAATGGGTCCTACGGAGCGGGAAGACAGACCCCGGGGATTGGCTGGATCGGATCGGGCCGAGGACGGAGGTGGGACTGGCGCCGAGGAGAAGAAAGGCGGGAGAGAGGGCCCGCGCAGAGCGGACACGGAGAGAGACGGAGCGCGTCCTACGGCTGCACGGAAGGAGGGACGGAGAGCGTGACCCACCGCTCCACCGACAAAGGAAGGCACGACCCACCGCTGTGTTGCCAGGAGATGGAGGGTGTGAGGATACGGATTCTCAGATCACTCAGGTAAACAGTTTAGTAAAGTGGCAAATGCCCTTTATTGTAAAAATACACACGCAGTACACAAAACAGTAACTATTACATGCCAGGATGGTATCTTACTTACTAAGTCCCCACAGTAGTTTAGAATTACAGTCTCCTGATGTCACATGCCAGTAGTAGTTCTGTGTCCCCTGGTCTGGGATACCAGCTCACACAGTGCCCTTTGCCACTGACGGCACCGCAATGCCTAGTCAGTGTCTCCACTACAGAGGTACATCCACTCTCTCTGTCCTGTGTAGATCTCAACCTCAGTGCACGTCCAGTAGCCTCTTGAAACCAGCAGATCCCAACGATGCTTCTAGGCCTCAGCACACTGGCAGCACTCTCTTACCAGTAGCTTTCAGAAGCCAAACACATCACTCCTCTCAGGCCAGGAACTTCCATGCACCCTCTGTTTCCATAGCCTCTGTTTTCCTCAAACCTTTGTCTGTCCTACCATAAGGCGACACCTTCTGGCTCTGTATTGGGTGGGTTACATTAAAGGGGCTGACTACAGAACACTTTCAGATAGACCTACTTTAACATGTCCAGGCATGTCCTCTAGCACACAATAGATGTTCACTAAATGAACCTTAATTAATCTGATTGTGTAGCCTGGAATCCATTGTGTGGGGAAGAATGAGGGGGGTGTATGGACTGACACCTGAGACTGGCTGTATCTCCAACAGCAAACAAACAGGTTATCAAAGCAGTCACATGGGGGGGGGGACGACATTATTTTACACACTATAATACAATAACCAGTACATTCATATATATACATCTTCATATGCATTCTGTACAAAACATCAGGCTAGACATATTATTCCCTGATAATCACAAACACATATAACAGAGGGATAATGTTTCACAATAATATGTGATGTCCAGTTCTATTGGGAGTCAAGGCAGCATGCTGTATAGGTGATAACCAAGTTCTGTCCTGTCTCTTTACACTTATGCTCTGAATCCAGAATCAGGCTGGCAAAAAGTACTCCTCACGGGTCAGCTGGGGCTGCATCCGTTACAGAGGGCAACACAAGAGAGGAGCCGGGGAGCCACGTCACTCGCGGCCGCCGGGGAGAGGATACACGCTGCCGCTGGCCGCCGGAAACAGGCTGCCGCTGACCGCCGGAGAAGAGCTGGCAGCCGGGGACCGGGGAGAACAGACGCTGGAGTCAGCGCGATCGCTGACCGAGAAAGGGGATAAGTGTTGCTGCAGCCGCTGCAGGAGCCGATGGCGGTCCAGGGAGCGCCATCATCCTTGGTCCAAAAGAGGAAGGGAGAACCACGTCTGGACCCCAGAACCAGGTACCTGCTCCCCATGCTGAGCCCCCTGTATTAATCAGGATTTCCTAGAGACAGCCCTGTCCACTCACACCCGGGAAACCACACTTAGACCCGGATGTGCGGCACCAACCCATCCATTGTGCAACCCTCACAGTTACCACTGATGCCTGGTCACTAAGCATTTAACCCCGTATCACCCCCAACCCCTTTATTCTTTTGGAGCTACTACGTACCTTACGTGGACTCATACCGGGACGTTCAGGACGTTATATAGGGTCAGAGACTCTGATAGGAGTTCATAGCGCCACCCAGTGGCTCATTAATTTAATGTTGAAATTCTCTTACATTCATATGTCAACTGTGATCTCTTGCATTAGTTATTTCTAATATACCGTGTCCGTTAATGTAAGAAAAAGTGAGCAAGTTAATGTTGAAAAGTGTTCATTATAGTACTAATGTATTATGAGATAATGTGTCTTACCGAAATGTGCTGAACTTACTTGCCAGTAACTCACGTCACATAGCTGGCGCAACAAACCTTTGTTACCGTGTCCCACCATAGTTATTCTTGAACGCTCGGGGGGGTGTTGTTCGCACTGGGGTATCTCCGTCCTTCTGCCCAGGTCCGAGCAGCCGTTCTACGCAGATTCCAGCCGACGTCGCGACAAGCAAGAACAGAATGACCAGAGAGGCCGCAACCGGACAGGCGTGAGACTTCAGGTACGCTTCACCACATATTACACCTGCATTGTCACTATATAGGACTACCCCCTGCATTGTCACTATAGGACTACCCCCTGCATTGTCACTATATAGGACTACCCCCGCATTGTCACTATATAGGACTACCCCTTGCATTGTCACTATATAGGACTACCCCCTGCATTGTCACTATATAGGACTACCCCCTGCACTGTCACTATAGGACTACCCCCTGCACTGTCACTATAGGACTACCCCCTGCATTGTCACTATAGGACTACCCCCTGCATTGTCACTATAGGACTACCCCCTGCATTGTCACTATAGGACTACCCCCTGCATTGTCACTATAGGACTACCCCCTGCATTGTCACTATATAGGACTACCCCCAGCATTGTCACTATATAGGACTATCCCCTGCATTGTCACTATATAGGACTACCCCCTGCATTGTCGCTATATTGGACTACCCCCCTGCATTGTCACTATATAGGACTACCCCCTACATTGTCACTATATAGGACTACCCCCTGCATTGTCACTATATAGGACTACCCCCTGCACTGTCACTATATAGGACTACCCCCTACATTGTCACTATATAGGACTACCCCCTACATTGTCACTATATAGGACTACCCCCTGCATTGTCACTATATAGGACTACCCCCTACATCGTCACTATATAGGACTTCCCCCTGCACTGTCACTATATAGGACTACCCCCTACATTGTCACTATAGTACTACCCCCTACATTGTCACTATATAGGTCTACCCCTACATTGTCACTATATAGGACTTCCCCCTGCATTGTCACTATATAGGACTACCCTCTGCTCTGTCACTATATAGGACTACCCCCTGCATTGTCACTATCATGCTTACCTACTTTGCTGCCTCCTCCTCCGGGAGGAGGCAGCGTTGTAGGTGTATGGGGGGCGTGGCCGGCAGCAGGATAGGCGGGCCGGGGGCGTGGCCGGCAGCAGATTGGGCGGTCCGGGGGCGTTCCATCACGGTCACGTCATCGTGACTCCGCCCCCCGCTGTGCTGTGCCGAGAAAAAAAGGCACTGCATAGCGGGGGGCGGAGTTACGATGACGCGATTCAGCGCGAATCGCGTAATCGGACCCCCTCGGGCCGCCCGCTTGTTCTCTGTTGCGGGCGGCCGAGGGGGAAAGCGGGAGGCTTGCCCACCTTTCCGGGGGGCCGGGAGGGTCACCCGATTTGCAGGAGCCTCCCGGCCATTCCGGGAGGGTAGGCAAGTATGTCACTATATAGGACTACCCCCTACATTGTCACTATATAGTACTACCCCCTGCATTGTCACTATATAGGACTACCCCCTACATTGTCACTATATAGGACTACCCCCTGCATTGTCACTATATAAGACTACCCCCTACATTGTCACTATATAGGACTTCCCCCTGCACTGTCAGTATATAGGACTACCCCCTGCATTGTCACTATATAGGACTACCCCCTACATTGTCACTATATAGGACTATCCCCTGCATTGTCGCTATATAGGACTACCCCCTGCACTGTCACTATATAGGACTACCCACTGTATTGTCACTATATAGCACTACCCCCTGCATTGTCACTATATAGCACTACCCCCTGCATTGTCACTATATAGGAATACCCCCTGCATTGTCACTATATAGCACTACCCCCTGCATTGTCATTATATAGGACTACCCCCTGTATTGTCACTATATAGGACTACCCCCTACATTGTCACTATATAGCACTACCCCCTTCAGTGTCACTATATAGGACTACCCTCTGCATTGTCACTATATAGGACTACCCCCTACATTGTCACTATATAGGACTTCCCCCTGCACTGTCAGTATATAGGACTACCCCCTGCATTGTCACTATATAGGACTACCCCCTACATTGTCACTATATAGGACTATCCCCTGCATTGTCGCTATATAGGACTACCCTCTGCACTGTCACTATATAGGACTACCCCCTGCATTGTCACTATATAGGAATACCCCCTGCATTGTCACTATATAGCACTACCACCCTGCATTGTCATTATATAGGACAACCCCTGCATTGTCACTATATAGCACTACCCCCTACATTGTCATTATATAGGACTACCCCCTGCATTGTCACTATATAGGACTACCCCCTGCATTGTCACTATATAGGACTACCCCCTGCATTGTCACCAGGGCCGGTGCTAGGGTGTTCGGCGCCCCCCTGCAAACTATAAATTTGCGCCCTCCCTCTCATACCGTAGTTAATAAAATGAGAGCGTGCGTCGGAGGCCGCAAAAAAGGATTATGGTTTCCCACGGGGTGTGACCACACAACAGTACCCCCAATTCAAATTATGTCACACAGTAGCACAATCTTATTCACATTTTACCGCACATAGAATGAGACGAAATTCACATTATAGCACACAGAATGAGCCAAAATTCACATTATAGCACACAGAATGAGCCGAAATTCACATTATAGCACACAGAATGAGCCGAAATTCACATTATACCACACGGTAGGACCCGAAATTCACATTATACCACACGGTAGGACCCGAAATTCACATTATAGCACACAGAATGAGCCAAAATTCACATTATAGCACACAGAATGAGCCAAAATTCACATTATAGCACACAGAATGATCCGGAATTCACATTATAGCACACAGAATGAGCCAAAATTCACATTATAGCACACGGTAGGACCCGAAATTCACATTATACCACACGGTATGAGCTGAAATTCACATTATAGCACACAGAATGAGCCAAAATTCACATTATAGCACACAGAATGAGCTGAAATTCACATTATACCACACGGTAGGACCCGAAATTCACATTATACCACACGGTAGGACCCGAAATTCACATTATAGCACACAGAATGAGCCAAAATTCACATTATAGCACACAGAATGAGCCAAAATTCACATTATAGCACACAGAATGATCCGGAATTCACATTATAGCACACAGAATGATCCGGAATTCACATTATAGCACACAGAATGAGCCAAAATTCACATTATAGCACACGGTAGGACCCGAAATTCACATTATACCACACGGTATGAGCTGAAATTCACATTATAGCACACAGAATGAGCCAAAATTCCCAGTATACCACACGGTATGAGACGAAATTCAAATAATAGCACATAGACTGAGCCGAAATTCACATTATAGCACACAGAATGAGCCGAAATTCACATTATAGCACACAGAATGAGCCGAAATTCAAATGATGCCATATGGAGACAAAATTCAGGGAGAGTGACAGCAGGGACAGGGACAGGAAGAGGGAAAGTGACAGCAGGGACATAGGGAAAGGGAGCATGACTGAGAGAGGGATAGTAAGGGCATACAATAGGGACTAGGGAGAGAGAAAGGCATCAGGGTAAGATTACCTATTTAGCAGCGGCGGTGCTGAGGATGCTGTGGTCTGCGGTGCGGTGTATTAGGAGGCTGTGGTCGGCATGGTACGGAAGTGCAGAGAAGGACTGAGGGCGGCGGCAGGGCGGCGGCGGTGTAGCAGAGGAGGAGGCAGAGGGCGGTGCAAGGAGGAGGAAGCTGTGGTTGGCGGCACTGCGGCTCCTATGACCACAGCGCCACTATTTCAAATCCGCCGTGGACCTGCAGCCAATCCGGAGGGGGCAGGATAAGATCAGTGGTGAGGAGCAGGAGGGGACAGGATGGGAGCAGGAGGGGGCAGGATGGGAGCAGTGGTGCGCAGCAGGAGGGGGCAAGATGGGAGTAGTGGTGCGGAGCAGGATGGGAGCAGTGGTGTAGAGCGGGGGGGGACAGGATAGGAGCAGTGGTGTAGAGCCGGGGGGGGACAGGATAGGAGCAGTGGTGCGGAACAGGGGGGGCAGGATGGTAGTGAAAGGTACTCGCTCTCGCTCGCTAAGTTAAACAAGAATGTCACCTGCTCCCCACAGCTCCCAGGTCCCGGCCGCCGTTGTTCCCTCTGTGGACAGTGGCAGCAGCTTCACACAGGAGCCGCGGCGCTAAGACAGATAGCCAGAGCAAGTGTGATTAGAGCTCCGTCGTGTCCTGCTCCTCCGTCTCCTCACAAGTCCCATCAACAGAGCAGCTCTCCTGTGCTCCAGGAGCCTCATACCGGGGAGTCGACAGGAGAAGCGTGGAGACACTACATGGCACACGAACGAGACGTGACCGGGCGCCTCGAGGGCGCATTAATCAGCAGCATGGGGGGACACATTAACCGGCGGCAAGCTTGTGAGTGGGGGGGTGCCATGATGCCTATGGTCTGCACACTGCTATTAGTAAAATAAAAACAAAAAACTTTCATACATACATTACACATACATTATAAATAATTATACATACATTACATATACATTATACATAATTATACATACCGTCCACAGGAGGGGACGGGTGCAGTGTGGTGCTGAACAATTAATTAAGAGGTGGGGAGGAGAGGGGAGGGAGACTGTGACCTCACCAGAGAAAAGAGCCGTGTGGACCGGTGAAGAAGAGCCGCTTCTCGTTGCCGGAGACGCAATGAGAAGAGGGAGTAAGGTAGCCGACGCCAGGACGCTACAGTGTGACAAGCGCACAGCAGCAGGGATGCTGATCAGGGACAGCGCCTCTCCAGCCCAGTGCTCCGTGCTTTGCATCCCTTCGCTGAGCATGTTATGCCGGGCCTGGTGACAGGAGGGGCAGGTCAGGGAGGGGAGGAGACCACCTTTCTCCTTGCAGCAGCGCAACGTTATTAGTCCTGCTGACTGAGCCATTGGTTGAGGGCCCCCAAGTGCTGTGGGCACCCATGCATTGCACTGGCTGCTGCGGCGAAAGTTCCACCTCTGCCATCTACCGTTAATGCCTGCAGACAGGCCCGGCGCTACCTGCTCAGCAAATAGATGCAAAGCAAGTAGGCGCCTGATTGGAGAGGCGCCTTCCTGCTCTGCATCCCTGGGCTGCGCTGCCCTGAGCCTGGCCTGACCCCCTGCAAATGCAGAATGCAACGGCACCAGGAGCCAATGTTCTGGTATCTGGGATAGAAAGGTCAGGAGGAAAAAGTATAGCAGTTAGATGGCACCGCCAGGCCCTGGAAGTGGCTTTGGTCCTCGATGTGTGACAGTAGGATCCTTATAGAGCATATTAGCAAATGCAGGTGAAAGATGACTATTATCATCTATCATGTCATCATCCATCTGTGTACTAACAGGCCACAGCAAAACCAGACATGATTCAACTATTTAGCCCAATTGGCAAACTGAGCCGAGTTTAGACAAGTGGCTGTATCAGCCGATGTGTGACATTGTAACGTACATCTATACAGATTCTTCCCTCACTCTGCTTATGTTTACCAGTAACTGGTAAATACTGCATGAGTAAGGGATTGTAAGCACTTGCAGCTTGATACCAACTTGTGGTGGAGGTGTCCTGCACCCTGTTCTCTGCATTATAAGCAGACTTTATACAGTAGGGATTTATTGATTTATACGAAGTTTGTTGTTTATACCACCTGGATGCTGGATAGGCCGAAAATAGAGGCGTTCATTCATCATGCAGTGAGTTTAGACATCAACTTGTTTATAGGGCGGAATCGGAGTTGTATGATAATCCTGCTGCAACTGCAACCCCATACTCAGGTAAAGTGCTAAAATGCTAGTTTAAGTTTCCCCCACATGTACAAGCGTGAAATGGACTGTGTAATACGTGAAACACGTACTTTACTTATCTGAGCACTGTGCAGATCCCTCAGCTGGCCCATGCACTCCCCCAGGCTGCAGAAGTGAAACTTATACACACACAAACACAAATACATACATATACACATACATACACACATATACATATATACAGACAGTACATACACACACTTTCTCTCACCTTTTTTCCATCCACTTACAGACAGTATCACAGGCTGGTTGGAGGGAAGGGATCTGCCTCAGCTTGGGGATCCCGTTTAGCTCCGCCCCTTTTCGTTCGTGTAACCCCGCCCCCTTTAGTCCGTGTAGCTCCGCCCACCTTCCATCCGCTCATCATGCCTCTGTAGGGAAGGAGGGAGGGCTTTAAACGGACGGCGCTGCTGCCTGTCAGTTTGCATTTGCAGGCGGCAGCAGCAGGGGGTCAGGCCAGGCTCAGGGCAGCGCAGCACAGGAATGCAGAGCAGGAAGGCGCCTCTCCAATCAGGCGCCTACCTGCTTTGCGTCCCTTTGCTGAGCGGGTAGCGCCGGGCCTGATTGTCACTATAGGACTACCCCCTGCATTGTCACTATAGGACTACAGCAAAAAAAGGGGTGAAAGTGTCCCGTGCGCAAAGCTGCTAGTAATGTTTAAACTCCTGTGAGGTTTCCTCCAACCCCTCACCAAAAAGTGCACAAATATACGTATAAAATGGAGAGTAACTTAACCAGCGCTTGTGTATAGACATTCAGGGTCTGACGTATTTCTTATCTATTCGTCCTCATGGTAAATCATGTAAATGAAAATAGATGTATATAGCATAACACCCTTTTAATTGACATACATGATAATAAACAGGTAAAAACAAGTAAAACAATTGTAGTGGATAGCACAAATCCTGGAGTGTTAATAGGTGCAGTGGGTAATTACCAGATGTTGTAGAACTGCGGTTAAACAGTTCTAAATAGGCATAGAGATTTAACTGCAAGGATTCCGGATTTCCCCCAGTATTCGGTCTCGTGATGTTACAACCGTGTCTCCGCTCCACTGCAAACCCGTATAACGCCTCCCTGGATCTCATCGGTTGTAACATCACGAGACCGAATACTGGGGGAAATCCGGAATCCTTGCAGTTAAATCTCTATGCCTATTTAGAACTGTTTAACCGCAGTTCTACAACATCTGGTAATTACCCACTGCACCTATTAACTTAACACTCCAGGATTTGTGCTATCCACTACAATTGTTTTACTTGTTTTTACCTGTTTATTATCATGTATGTCAATTAAAAGGGTGTTATGCTATATACATCTATTTTCATTTACATGATTTACCATGAGGACGAATAGATAAGAAATACGTCAGACCCTGAACGTCTATACACAAGCGCTGGTTAAGTTACTCTCCATTTTATACGTATATTTGTTCACTATAGGACTACCCCCAGCATTGTCACTATATAGGACTACCCCCTGCATTGTCACTATATAGGACTACCCCCTACATTGTCACTATATAGGACTACCCCCTTCAGTGTCACTATATAGGACTACCCCCTGCATTGTCACTATATAGGACTACCCCCTACATTGTCACTATATAGGACTACCCCCTTCAGTGTCACTATATAGTACTACCCCCTGCATTGTCACTGTATAGGACTACCCACTGCACTGTCACTATATAGGACTACCCCCTACATTGTCACTATATAGGACTACCCCCTGCATTGTCACTATATAGGACTACCCCCTGCATTGTCACTATATAGGACTACCCCCTACATTGTCACTATATAGGACTACCCCCTGCATTGTCACTATATAGGACTACCCCCTTCAGTGTCACTATATAGCACTACCCCCTGCATTGTCACTGTATAGGACTACCCCCTGCATTGTAACTATATAGCACTACCCCTGTATTGGTTACAACTTTCTCTGTTCTTCTACAATTATACAGTATAGTAAATAACTCATGAGTATAGCATTATATTACAAAACTGCACTTTCGGTGTTTGGATTTTTTATATTTTATTTTTTTGTTGACGTTGGTTGCAATACCTTAAATATATGATTCCCCATAAAGAACGCTCACACGTGCAAATAGTACTGGGCACATACTGTATGTGCTCCTGACATCAGACATCACCCCATACTCTCAGCTCCTCTCATCCCAAACTCTCAGCTCCTGACATCCCAAACTCTCAGCTCCTAACATGAGACATAACCCCATACTCTCAGCTCCTGACATCCTAAACTCTCAGCTCCTGACATCCCAAACTCTCAGCTCCTAACATGAGACATCACCCCATACTCTCTGCTCCTGACATCAGACATCACCCCATACTCTCTGCTCCTGACATCAGACATCACCCCATACTCTCTGCTCCTGACATCAGACATCACCCCATGCTCTCAGCTCCTAACATGAGACATAACCCCATACTCTCAGCTCCTGACATCCCAAACTCTCAGCTCCTAACATGAGACATCACCCCATACTCTCTGCTCCTGACATCAGACATCACCCCATACTCTCTGCTCCTGACATCAGACATCACCCCATACTCTCTGCTCCTGACATCAGACATCACCCCATACTCTCTGCTCCTGACACCCCATACTCTCTGCTCCTGACATCAGACATCACCCCATACTCTCTGATATGTGTGTTGTTTCCGTGCATCAAATCACAATAACAGTGCAAGTTACTACCACAGTGCTGTCCCTTTGATTACGTATATACCTTCTCTCTGGGGAGTGGGCGCCGTACAGCCCAGCCACCTCCCATACACTGACTTACCAGGGGCTCAGGCCAAGCGGGACTGCCTACCTGTACACCTCGGGGTGGCCTGGGCTAGTGCCCAGTGCCACCTTTATTCACCTTGGGGGGGGGGGGGGAGTAACCCTCTATTTGCTGGGCCTAGTGCCCCCTATTTATCCACAGGCCCAAGGCCTGGCTCTACCCTTGGGCCTAGCGCCCGCAAAACTTGGGGCCCGTTGGGTGACCTGGGCCTAATGCCCAGGGTCACCTTATATCACTAAGCGGCCGCAACTGAACTGGGGCCTGCCTAATGCCCTCTAATGTGACCACAGGCCTAATGCCTGATATCACCCAACGGGCCTAGTTCCCGCCTGTGGCCTGACTGTCCCCACAAGCCTTGTGCCCGATCCCTGATGGTCTAGGGAGGAGAGAAGGGAGGGGGGGGGGGGGTGACAGGTGCCCTCACCGAGCGCCTACCTGTTAGTTGGGAGAGGCACCAGGGAGGGAGCTTTGTTAGCTCTTTTGCATTCCTCCCCTGGTGGCCTCTCTGGGTCCTCAGATGCACTTTTCTGCCACTGGCCCGCCGCCTCTTCCTCGCATCCAGCCGATGCTGGACATCTTCCTCCGGGATGCAAGCGTCTTCTGGCCTCTTCCGCGGCCACCGGAGCTCTTCCTGCCACGGCCACCGTCTTCTCCTGCTATGCCGCTTCCTTTCTCCGTCCCGCTCTTCGCCGCTCTTCAGCGCGGCCTGCCTCTTCGGCTCCCTTCCGGTGTCTTACGTCAGAAGCCGGGGCTTATGATGCGGCGAGCACTGATTGGCTCGCGGCGCCCGTCCGTTAATGGCCGGCTCCCCATGAGCCGTGATTGGCTCACGGATGGCGCCGGTTTTGAAATCCCATGGGCGGCGCTTCTCATTGGCAGCCAAATTGGCACCAAGTTTAAAGCGCCGCTACCGCGGTGCTGCCCACTGCTGCTGCCAGTCTGGTGCAGGGAAAAGTCTGATCCCTGCACCGGACACCCGCAGCTGCAGTTCTGATGTGCCCTGTGACACAGGGCACATCTCCACACTGACACCCCATACTCTCAGCTCTTGACACCCCAAACTCTTAGCTACTGACACCATAACTTTCAGCTACTGACATCAGACATCATCCCATAAACTCAGCTCCTGACACCCCAAACCCTCAGCTCCTGACATCAAACATCACCCCATACTCACAGCTCCTGATATCAGATATCACCCCATACTCTCAGCTCCCTACACCCCAAACCCTCAGCTCCTGACATCAGCAATCACCCCATGCTCTCAGCTCCTGACATCAGACATCACCCCATACTTACAGCTTTTAATATCAGATATCACCCCATACTCTTAGCTCCTGACACTCCATATTCTCAGCTCCTGTCGCCCCAAATCCTCAGCTCCTGACATCAGACATCACCCCATATTCTCAGCCCGTCATCAGACAACACCCTATTCTCACAGTTCCTGATATCAGATATCGCCCCATACTCTCAGCTCCTGACACCCCAAACCCTCAGCTCCTGACATCAGACCACCCCATATTCTCAGCCCCTGACATCAGACAACACCCCATACTCTCAGCTCCTGACACCCCATACGCATTTTACTCCTTATAAATGGCACTTTGCTCCTAATTCAGACATGATCGCTTACTAGGGTTTTTTTTGTTCAGTGCTGCGATCAGATAGTCGCCGCCCATGGGGGAGTGTATTTTCGCTTTGCAAGTGTGCGATCGCATGTGCAGCCAAGCACTACAAAAACAGTTTGTGCAGTTTCTCAGTAGCTCTGACCTTACTCAGCCGCTGCGATCACTTCAGCCTATCCGGGACCGAAATTGGCGTCAGACACCCGCCCTGCAAACGCTTGGACACGCCTGCGTTTTTCCAACCACTCCCAGAAAACGGTCAGTTGACGCCCACAAACGCCGTCTTCCTGTCAATCTCCTTGCGATCGCCTGTGCGAATGGATTCTTCACACAGCAACGATCCGCTTTGTATTTGTGCGACGTGCCTGCGCATTGCGGTGCATACGTATGCGCAGTTATGACCTGATCACAGCGCAGCGAAAAAACCTAGCGTGCGATCAGAATGACCCCCTTTGTGTATCCTATGACGCCCAATGGTGGCGCAATGAACACTCCCATTACTCATTGCAAGTTCTAAAGAATGACGCATATAAGAATAATGCTTATTCATCTACTATATGTATTTTTGTTTCTGTTATCAATACAGTTAAAAATAATAGCTAGGTGCCGGGAAATAATAAACTGATATTATTGGGTAAAGTTCAAAATTAATTTATATAAATAATTTTACTTTTTAGTATTTTGGCATATAAAAGTCCCTTATTAGAAGGTGTATCGCTTGCAATTATATGTCTACATTCTTCAGGAAATGGTTGGTCTTAGAAGTTCAATACATTTTGCTCTGAGACCCGTAGTCATCTTCAGTTTAAAAAAACAAAAACAGAATAAATGTTATTTATTTTTCTATAAAATTATTTGTACCGACTTGTTACCAGTTCTCCCTTTGACAAATGTCATTTTGTAAACAGTTCTGTATGTTATTTAAATTCCCTGTTCAGGTTTTTCTCCCAAGATTTCCGTGCATCCAAAAAATAATAAACGGAATTACTGTACTTATTGTTTAACAGTTGCTCCCCCTTGTGGCAAATCAGAAAATGGCAGCTCTTCTATACAATATACTTTTCAAGAGATGAAAATTAGTCAATTCCGTATACACGAAAGACAACACATAAATTATGGTATCAAGACTTTATAAAGTGTAAAAACAAACCCCCTTGTGTGTGATGCACCATTTCTTTGAGCTGGTAAACCCTCTTTGCAAACATAAAATAATAAGTTACAAGGTTGGTTAAATTTCCTGCTCAGAGATTTTACAATTAAATATTGTTAATGCAAACGTATATAAAAATACATTTGTACACCAGCTGCATAGGTTTGCAAATGTTATAGGGGAAATTTATCGACGCTTTGAGAGAGATAAAGTACCAATCAATCAGCTTGTACCTGTGATTTTTCAAACATCCTCTAAAGTGACAGTTAGGAGCTGATTATTTAGTGCTTTATCTCTCTTCACTTTGTCTCTCTCCAAGCCTTGATAAATCTCTTCCAATTGTGTTGCTGTGACAGAGGACTACTTAACTGGCCATGAAGTTCTACCTGTAGGAGCACTGAACCAATGGACTCAAACTTATGGTCGCTTTAACATGTTCTGCAAGAGCTCAAGGCTGCAGAATTTAGTTTAAAAAATGATCGGGTCCTTTTACATATGTTTTCTCTAATGGGTCATAAACTTAGAGAATGTTTTTCAGGTAAAGTTACTAGCTCAGTGCTTCAAGATCTATGTAGTGACATAGTTACAGCGTATAATAACATTGAAACAGGACCGGTACTGACTAATGGATTAAGAAACAAAAACAACATCAGTCCAGCTTATTTAAATTATTTCCACAAAAAAATGAGAGATCACGTCTGCGCTCGTCGAGAAATACAATACTTAAAAAGATGAAATTAAATGTGCACAGTATCTAATAAATAGATAGTTCCCAAAATAGGTTGAATTGATGTGTCACGTGGTGTCGTTAAAACGTGTTGAACCTTTCTTAGTGTGTCTTTATTTCTAATTCTCCGAGTTGAATCTTGAATAAATCTGTGTCCTCGGTCGCGTCACACCGATGTATATTTCTCCTTGGCGGTATCTCAAATATTCGTTCTCCGGGTTTTCTCCTGTACTCGCGTCCAGGGTATCGGGATAATTCTTATCCAGTACTCACGTGAAAGACGTGATGTACCCCTTGCGTAAAGGTATCTTTGGTGTTCTTAAGATTTTCTCCTCTTTCTCCAGACAGGATCCTTTATAGTTCTTGTCCTCGGGAGTGAAAAAGGAGATGGAACAGTTGATAGTGTAGTAAGTTTTGAAGTGGAGTGGATAAATACTGAAAGCAATTCACTCCTCTAAACTTATGACTTATAATGAGGGAGTGCGTACCGTACTCACATCCATATGGGAGGGTGAAAAACACATAAAGGTATCTTTAGCTCGATATGTTGTCGTACACGGTCACACTCATGCAAATTAAATAGATGAGAGGAATAATGGGCGTACCCAACTCACACTATACAATGTGGGGACTTGTATATAAGGGTGTCTTTAGGATGGTCCGACGGGTTCTAGATGCTCTTTATTCCAGGGTCCGTTCCTTAGTAGGTACCGTCCCAATCAGTCCCTGGTAGTCCTGGCCCTCACACCAACGCGTTTCGACTGAAGAAGTCTTTTTCCTTGAAAAAGACAACATATCGAGCTAAAGATACCTTTATGTGTTTTTCACCCTCCCATATGGATGTGAGTACGGTACGCACTCCCCTATTATAAGTCATAAGTTTAGAGGAGTGAATTGCTTTCAGTATTTATCCACTCCACTTCAAAACTTACTACACTATCAACTGTTCCATCTCCTTTTTCACTCCCGAGGACAAGAACTATAAAGGATCCTGTCTGGAGAAAGAGGAGAAAATCATAAGAACACCAAAGATACCTTTACGCAAGGGGTACATCACGTCTTTCACGTGAGTACTGGATAAGAATTATCCCGATACCCTGGACGCGAGTACAGGAGAAAACCCGGAGAACGAATATTTGAGATACCGCCAAGGAGAAATATACACCGGTGTGACGCGACCGAGGACACAGATTTATTCAAGATTCAACTTGGAGAATTAGAAATAAAGACACACTAAGAAAGGTTCAACACGTTTTAACGACACCACGTGACACATCAATTCAACCTATTTTGGGAACTATCTATTTATTAGATACTGTGCACATTTAATTTCATCTTTTTAAGTATTGTATTTCTCGACGAGCGCAGACGTGATCTCTCATTTTTTTGTGTATTCATGTTCTAGGGGGCTGAGTGACCCCCCCCGTAGATATCACCACTGCTGCTCTCTGGGGCGCGGCAGTCCTTTAAGTAACCTCTTTATATTTAAATGATTTACTTCAAGGATAAGATTGATAAAATCTGAGATTAAATGGTATGCTCTTCCTCAGCCAGTGATCTGCTCAATATCTTACCTGACCCCTCTGGCACCTTCTCTTCATCTGATCCAAGAAATGAAGATGAAGTATCAACACTCTTCTCATCCACTTACACTACTACCTCTCTTCTATATCCTATACCCTCACAAATCAGGAAAGTTCTGTCTCCTGTGCTCATCCCAACCTTAACTAACATCTGTAATCTCTCTCTACTGGACTTCACTGTTCAAGCATGCAGTGATTACTCCCATTCTGAAAAAACTAAATTCTAACCCTAAGTCTCTCTCAAACTACTGTCCCATGTCTCAGCTCCCATGTCTCTCCAAGCTACTAAAATGACTAACCTACACTCGTCTCACACACTTTCATAACTCGCACAACTTCTTGGACCGACATCAATCAGGCTTTCTTTCCCAACACTCCACAGAGACAGCCCTGACTAAGGTAATGAATAATCTGGTCACTGCTAAATCTAAAGGCCATTACTTACTATTTATTCTCCTAGATCTCTTTGATGCTTTCGACACTGTTGACCACTCTCTTCTCATACAGACACTACAATCCCTAGGTCTTCAGGACACGGTCCTCTCTTGGTTCTCATCCTACCTATCTAATTGCTTGTTCAGTGTTCGTTTCTCTGAATCCACCTCCTCTTCGATACCTCTATCAGTTGGAGTACCGCAAGGCTCAGTCTTAGGTCCTTAGGTGTTTTTCTCAATCTATAACTTATCTCTTGGTAAACTAATCAGCTCTTTTGAATTTCAGTATCATCTGTACACGGATGATACTCAAATCTACCTATCCTCCCCAGATTTGTCACCATCTGTACTGGGCCGTGTCACTGAATGCCTTTCTGACGTTTCATCTTTGATGTCTTCTCACAACCTCAAACTAAATATTTCCAAAACAGAATTATTATATTTCCACGAATCAATAGCACTTACCAACCTGATATCTCTATCACTGTTGATAACTCAACAATCTACCCTACACCACAAGCTCGCTGCCTAGGTGTCATACTTGACTCTGAACTGTCCTTTATTCTGCACATTCAATCTGTCTCAAAATCTTGTTACATACATCTAAGAAACATATCCAATATATGACCATATCTTACACAAGACACTATAAAACTCTTATCCATTATCAACCACATTGATGATTGCAATGGTCTTCTTACTGGTCTTCCCAAACATAGGCTCACACCACTACAGTCCATTCCGAATGCAGCTGCGAGGCTAGTCTTTGTTGCCAACCATTCATCATCTGTGGATCCTCTTTTCAGTCCCTCCATTGGTTACCTGTATTCTACTGTATTCAATATATAATACTTTTCCTCACACACAAGGCCATTACCCATACTACACCAACATACATATCTGCTCTTATCTCAAAATATCTCCCAATCCGACCTCTCCGCTCTTCACAAGATCTGCGTCTCTCATCCACACTCATTACTCGCTCCCATTCACGAGTGCAGGACTTTCTTCAGGCTGAACCCACTCTGTGAAACGCCCTCCCACGCACAATAATACCCCTTTCACATTTCCAATGCCAGATCCCACTCGGGAATTGGAAACGGGTTCCTCCCGGGTGGGATCCGGCATTGGAGACTCTCCTACCCCTTTTAGCTGGCTGTCCGACCTGGAAAAATGCTTGGTCGGTTGCCATAGCGGCAGGGGGCGGAGCCAGCAGTGGGGGAGTAGGTGGAGGCGGTGCTGGGAGATGAACTCATCTCCACGCCGCCTCTCCCTATCTAGTAAACGTGTCCCGGGTTGCATCGACCCGGGAATCAGTTTACGCAGCCACTGACCCGGTATTCAACCCGGGAATAACACTGCTTATAACCTGGGTTGAATTACCGGGTCAGGCGACTGGCGATTTCACACTACACACTGACCCGTGTCGACCCGGCAATATGTCGGTTGATACTGGGTTATTTGTGCGGTGTGAATGGGGTATTTGACTCTCTTCTAGTCTCCAAACCTTCAAGCAATCCCTGAAAACTCACCTATTCATGCAAGCTTCTCAGATCCCAGAACCATCCACATAACCTTCATAAACATCCCCTCTGTACAGTCCACACATTTCCTCACATATTTTCTCTTTCTTAACTTTCGCATCCACCTAACCCCGAGCTTAGCTGTAAAATGGCTTATGCTGATTCCTGGGCACGGCAAGGCAGCCGGGAATCAGTGCTGAGGTTGGAGATCCTCGCAGGCGATCGACAGGCGATAACCTTACCCTGCCCGGTCCCTCGCCGTTACCCCCTTCTAGTGCTTTCTGCAGTTTAAAGTACAAGAATAATCATTAGTAAATACCCAAAATAATATCTACCATTCAACAGCAACTAAAATAACTCAACAGAAACCAAAGTTACTTAAGCAGTAGAGTCACAGATTAAGGGGTCAATTTACTAAGCTTTGGACGGAGATAAAGTACCAGCCAATCAGCTCCCAACTGTCATTTTTCAAACCCAGCCGGTGACATGGCAGTTAGGAGCTGATTGGTTGGCACTTTTATCCATACCTCCCAACTTTGTCCTGGCTGGAAGAGGGACACACGCGCGGTGAAGCCTCACTCGCTCCCGAAAAGGGGGCATGGCCTACGAAAGGGGGCGTGGCTTTTTGCGGAGAACCCACATTCGCGAGCCACGCCCCCGTTTTCGTCACTGAGGGGGCATGCCCAGCGCTCTGTGAGCCGCTGGCATGCCCCCTCTCCCTCTGACTCCAGTGAATAGACGCTGTGTGCATGCGTCTATTCACCGCTGCTCTGCTAAGCAGGGAAGCGAGAGATAGAGCCCCCCAACTGCCCCACACCACCGCGGGACACTGCAGCCCGCGGGTGGGACAGCGGGACAGTCCCCAAAAAACGAAAATCGAGACAGTTGGGAGGTATGCTTTATCTCTGTCCAAGGCTTAGTAAATAAACCCCTTTTGTTGGAATCTGTAATCTCATCATTGAACAATTGTACCACTGTACAGCACTGAAGTGAATCTGGTTTCATTTGATATATTGCCTAGGATGGAGTCCTACAAGGTTTTTGTTTATCAGGTGTCTTGTTTGGTCCAGGTCACATTTTTTTGTTCCTGTGCCCAGACCATTTGCCTATGGATATAACAGTGATAAACTTCAGCGGTTTGTAGAACATTTTGTGCACACTGTCAGGCTGTTTTGCTGGCTCTTTATTTCCCCGAGTAAACATGAAGATGACCGTTCTGAATTGTGACATGCAGGAGAATTTTTTAGTTGGTACATACTCCTTGTTCTACAGGGATCTCTGTCAATTTCCGTTTTTCTGCATTAAATGTTCCTCCCCGGTGATAGCCTGGGGGTGCTTCCACTAAACAATTAATGCAAGGCATCTCTGGAGATCTTAATGGGTATTTAGAAATAAGTTCACTTCCACTGAGTTGCATAATGTGATATTTTGACAATTGCGGATTTTGATGAGGTTCTGGAAAGGTTGTTGGGTTTTTCCCTCCCGGTTGCTAAAGATGTTTACATGAAACTTATTTGTAAGTGGCTTCGGTGTGACTGTTCTAAAATGTATTTCTGTATGTCATAAGCCAGTCGGTTTCTTAACAAATATGCTGAAAATGATGCAATAAAATGAGAAATGTTTTGTGCAGTATATTCCTTTTATAAAAATAATGAAATTCTAGATGCTTAATTAGAATTAAAAAAAAATATTTAATTTGGTCCATATAATTTTTCGTATACTGCATTAATAAATTGCAATTTACGTGTTTACTTTATTAGAACAGTTAATATAAACATTATCTATATCCCTGGTTCTATATGTTGCATTGTTCCATTACTATTTATTGCACTTAACAGACTTTAAAAAAAAAAGGACATTAAGGGGGGAATTCAAATCTTTGAAAAGTCAGTTGGGTGTCTGTTTTTTTCCTGTCTATTAGATAGGAAAAAACAGACACCCAACTGACTTTTCAAACAATTGAATCTCCCCCTAAGAGGGAGATGTTTCAAATCTTGGAAAGAGATAGTCTGTAACATGACAGTTAGGAGCTGATTGGTTGGTACTTTATTTCTCCAGACTTTATCTCTCTCCGAGCATTGATAAAACTCCCCCATAATGTGACATGGCAGATGCTACCGCTGTAGTGCGATTTACATCTGGGAATTTTGGGTGGAAGAAAAACATTCCCCCATCTTAATGAAGACTGGGCCTGGGTAGTCAGTACATGAGCACCCGTCCCACCACCCTGCTGTTCTGTAGATGAATGCAGAAATACCAGGTGACAAATGCCGGTAAATAGCATAGGTAACGTTTGAACTGGATTCTGTATGGGACATGGAGCCAGTGAGGCACTGCCAGCAGGGGGCAGCAGAGGGAGAGTGATGAAAGAGAGAAGTGAATCCCGGTATGGGATCCAGTCTGAAGTGTCTAGGTCAACAATGTTTAGGTCGACCACTATAGGTCGACAGTCACCAGGTCAACATGTTTTCAAGGTCGACAGGGTTTCTAGTCGACATGATCTAGGTCGACAGGTCAAAAGGTGACATGAGTTTTTTTACATTATTTTTATTTTTTTGGACTTTTTCATACATAACGATCCACGTGGACTACGATTGGGAACAGTAACCTGAGCCGAGCGCAGCGGTAGCAGAGCGAGGCACCTTGCCCGAAGCATGGCGAGCGAAGCGAGCCATTCGAGGGGACACAGTGCACTAATTGGGCTTCCCGGTCACTGTACGGAGAAAACGACACAAAAAAACCCATGAAAAACTCATGTCGACCTTTTGACCTGTTGACCTAGAACTTGTCGACCTAGAAACCTTGTCGACCTTCAAACCCTGTCGACCTAGTGACTGTTGACCTATAGTGGTTGACCTAAACATTGTCGACCTAGACACTGTCAATCTAATGATCCACACCCCCAGGTATCACTGTTAGTGTTAAGGATAAACCGACAATTGGTGAACCTGAAATTTGAGGTATAGAGGAGAGGAGAAGATTTGATTAATCTGGGATTCAGGGTGAGAAGGGGCTTGCCCCTGGAAATACTATATAGGTGCCAGGGTGCACTAACCCCCTAAAATTCGATCAAACCTCCAAAAACCGCCAATTTCTAAGGTTTACTGCAATCCTCAAATTAATAAAAATAGTCTGCAGTGTCAGTTCGCACCAAGCTCCGAAAAGAGAAACTTTCTGTGGGTTGTTTTCTGCACATAATTCCCCTGAGAGTGATCCGCGCCTTGTTCAATGGAAGTTCAATGGCCGGGCATGCGCAATAGGACCCCTCCGCATCATAGTCCCCTGTTTGCAAGACACAGCTCTTATCGGAAGAGCTGTACCTTGCATACTTAGGCTATGTACACATCAGTGCGATGTCCGCAGGATGCAACACCACCTGCAACGGGACTCCTACATCGGCAAGTGCATACACACTAACTGATGTCAGCTGTGACGGGGGGAGGGGGGAACAGCGCATCGCACGCTATATCTTGCGTACACACTATAAAACATTGGGCCTAATTCAGGGCCTAATTCAGAGTTGATCGTAGCAGCAAATTTGTTAGCAGATGGGCAAAACCATGTGCACTGCAGGGGGGGCAGATGTAACATGTGCAGGGAGAGTTAGATTTGGGTGGGTTATATTGTTTCTGTGCAGGGTAAATACTGGCTGCTTTATTTTTACACTGCAATTTAGATTTCAGTTTGAACTCACCCCACCCAAATCTAACTCTCTCTGCACATGTTACATCTGCCCCACCTGCAGTGCACATGGTTTTGCCCATTTGCTAACAAATTTGCTGCTGTGATCAGGTCTGAATTAGGCTCATGGGTGGTCATTCCGAGTTGATCGCAGCCAGCAACTTTTTGCTGCTGCTGCGATCAATAGTCCACGCCTATGGGGGAGTGTATTTTAGCTTAGCAGGGCTGCGATCGCTTGTGCAGCCCTGCTAAGCTAAAAACATTTCAAGCAGAAGTAGACCAGCCCTGGACATACTTACCCTGTGCAATGGATCCAGCGATGATGGGCCCGGCTTTGACGTCACTCCTCCGCCCTCCGTTGTCCAGGACACGCCTGCGTTTTACTCACCACTCCCCGAAAACGGCTCCAAGCGGTCCGGATCTGCCCATCTACGCCTCCTTCCTGTCAATCTTCTTTGCGGTCCGTCCTGCGACAGCTTTCTTCTTTAGACGCAACGTAAACTGGCAACCTCTGTCACCGGGCAACGTCGCGCAAGCACACAGCGGCCGCCGCGCATGCGCATTCCGCACCCGTTCGCACCGCAGCGAAAAACCGATGAGTGCGAACGGGTCGGAATGACCCCCATTGTTAGGAACCGGACGATATCAGCTGGATCCTATGCGATATTGCATAGTGTGTACGCAGCCTTAAGGGGGGGGGGGGTACTCACAGAGCAATCGCTGCTTAAAATCATCGCTATCGCTGGTGCTAGATTGGCCTGCATGCAGGCCAATCTAGCAGGTCGCTCACTTCACCCGCTGGGTGAAATGAGCCCCCCCCCCTCCCTGTCTCCCCGCGCACGCTCAGCACACATCGCGCTGTGCTGAGCGGGGGGAGAGATGTTTGCTGAGTGGTTCACTCAGCACACATCTCTCCCACATCGGCCCGTGAATACTGGCCTTAAGTCATGAAACGTTGTTAATAAATGCATGAGATAAGGGGTGGGATGTATCACTATAAAGTGTGACAGATGATAGATCTCGCCCTGGGGGGAGTGAATGTGGCATGACACAGAAAGGGCAACGTCGAGACTGTACCCGGACAGCTGAATTAGGAGACAGAGGCGAGGGCAATGTTGTCACTGTCAGACAAGATGGAGAGGGGACCTTAGAGGCGGACACAGCGCCTGGTTAGTATGAAGCAGCTTCTATTTCCTCACAGTTATCCAGCAGCGCTCACTGGAATAACTAGGTGCCTGGATATTGTTTTGTAGCCTTTTCCTATGTCGAGCGTATCTATAAGTGTCTTTGCTTTTAGTAGGAAAGCTTTCATTCAGATTCACAGTACGATTAATGTTATTTGAAATAGGAGGTCTTTCATCAATAAATGCTGTCCTTTTTAATGATTCACAGGTTAATTGAAATACAATTGTTAGAGCAAAATCATCTGTGTAAACTTGGCGCATCCACAGCCCAGGGGCTGAATATTTATGCAAGCAGCATAGTTCAGTTTGTATTTTCTTATTACCAAAAAAATGTGCAGACAAATAGTGAAGAAAGATTTTGAAAGTTTACTGTAAGAGCTGATTGGTTCATGATAAAAGTATTGTCCGGAACATTCTGTGAAAGTTTTCATTTGTAATAAAGACAAATGTGCTGACAATTGTTGCAATGTAGCCTGTGCAACAATGTAACCGTGGAACCTATGGAACTATAGGACTTGTGCAACTATGGAGAGAGAATTGACAGCATAGGAAAGGAATGAGTTAAACATCTTGTGTGGGGTGGACCTAGCTGGTAGGAAAGTACAGCCCTTGGAAAGAGGGGAGGGTTAGTATATATAGGGAAGGATAGGCCATTTTTGTCTCTCTCTGGTTGGTGAAATTGCCTTGTTGTGTGGGTGAGTGCTGCAGTGCAGAACTTCCCTTTCATCTCAGTTTCCCTTCGGTTTTCTAATTTGGGGGATATATCATTTAGCTCCCTGCATCCCTGCATTTACTGTGCTCCCCTGCATTACTGCCGGAAAATGTCTTCCCGCCCTCGACGTTCCGCCGGGCCCCCAGCCAGATACCGCGCATATGGCGGTGAGGCTGGCCCGGGGGAAGGGGTGGCAGGCTCGGGGGACGGGGCTCCGTCCCCCGGGGCCTCCACGGGCTCGGGCGGGAGCGTGGTGCGGCGGACCAGGTCGGCCTCGCTGCTGGGGTCCGGGCCGGCTTTGCCGGGCGGGCGCACACGGCGGGGTGGGCCGGGGGTCTGGTCCGGCCGCCCGGAGGTAGACGGGCATCGGCCCTCGCCTCCGGGAGCGGCTGAAGGAGCGGCGGTGCCCGGCGCCCGTGGGCGCCCGGCGGGGGATCCACGGGCGGCCTCTATCATTCCCCCCCTGCCGCGGCCGAGTGTAAGTGCCGGGCGGGGGGGAGAGGCCGGGCGGGGGTCGGCTGCTCGCCGCGCGGGGCTGGTTACTGAGCCTCGCGCGGCGGGTACTTCAATGGCGGCAGGCGGGAGCTTGGTGCATGAGAGCGGCGGGACGCGTGCACGAGGTGCGCGCGCATCCACGCTCGCCTCCGGCGGCGCCAGCCGCGCACGTGTGCGTGCAGCGGCGCCGCTAGCCCTGCTGTCTCCCACTATATCGCCCCGGCAGCCGGAGTCCGGCGGGGGCAGGGGGGGGGAGAAGAGGCAGGACGAATTTTTATGCAGAAGACGGGCAGGGGCATGCGGGGCTGACACAACGGGGTGCGGCAACAGGAGGTGACGGGGCGCGCGTAAGGGAGGCGCGCGAGCCCGTGCCCACGGCGGGCGGCGCCGGGCGTGCGCGTGCGCGCGCAGCGGCGCCGCTTGTTTCCCTGTTTTCCTGGAGCCGGAATACAGCGGCCTGCGGGGGAGGACGGGGGACAGGGAGTGGGTTAGTGGCCGCAGGGCTGCTGCACGGGCCGCATGGACTCGCGGCGGCCCCCCCTCAGCGGCGACGGATAGTTCCGATCCGCAAGAGTGGGGGGCGTATTCGGAAAGGGAGAGCGAGGGCAGTGTGGGCACCGACAGGGGTGCCTTCGCTTTCCCGCCGGGGCGGCGGGCGCCGGGTGCCCGGTTCACGCCGGTCGGGCGGCGCGCACGTGGTCGGAGGGCCATTGGGGCCCGGGGCCGCGTTTTGGGGCGGTCATGACCCCTCCGGAACGCTGGCGTCTGCCCTAGCCACAGTGGTGGAGGCATTAGGGCCGCTAGCCGCGGCTGCCTCCCCGAGGGCGGCGGTAAGTTCCGGCGCGCCTGCGGCAGCAGGCGGGCGGCGGGCTTTGGCGGCGCAGCGTGTGGTACGCGCCTGCCGGGAGCTCGGAGTGGCCGCTGCAGAATGGGAACAAGGTCCGGGGCAGGACACACAGGGGCGCGCGGCGGCAACGCCCCCCTCACGGAGGGCGCGACATGTGCCGCGAGTGCTGGATGGGTCCTCCGCTTCTTTCTCTGTTACAGGGGAGCTCGGGGAAGAGGAGATGGCAGAGTTCGAGGAGGAAGAAGTCGGTTTGGCCACGCCGGAGGATTCCATGTCGGGGCAGTCGGCTGTATCAGGTGAGGTGGTGCAGTCGGTATCGGGTTCCTCCACGAGCTCTAGTTCTCGTAGTTCTTCCTCTTCCTCCTCTTCATCTTCCCTGTCGTCGCAGGCGTCCGAAGTCAGTAGCACGAGTAGGGCAAAGAAGCGGGCGACGAAATTCGCCAAGAGGGCAGCGGGCCAGCAGAAAAGGCGGAAGAGGCGCAAGCGGCTTAGCGAGGAAGCTCGTAGGGCCAAGAAGCGCCGCGATTTGCCCGGTGTCGTGCGCTGCGACTATACTGCTGTAATGCGGGGGCTGCAAGATAGCTGCCGCAGGAAGATTCGCAGAGGGGACTTCGTGGACGTGTTCGTATTGACGAAGGACGCGAAGAAAGAGTATAAGGTGGCGGCCGCAAACAAGGGCATCGGGGCTGAGGCATTCCGCACCTTCGATAATTGGCTGGCCGGATTCTGGGTCTTCGCGGCGTGTTACCTGGAGGACAGGCCGGCGGAGCACATGAATATAATTCGGTACCTGCATCTCGTGCATGACATGCAGCGCACGTCTTCGGGATCGGAGTGGCGTAGGTACGACCAGGAATTCAGGGAAAAGCAGGACGGTTTGCAGGTCATGGACTTTGGGTTCAGGGACGTTGAGGTCTGGCTCAAGGTCACGCGGGCTTCGCAACAGGCTGAGGAGCCCCGGAAGCCGGGGGCGGACGGGCACCGCGCAGGGTCGTCCGCCTAGGGGTCCGGCGCGGACGGCGGATTGGCCAAGCCAGGAAGGTCGGGCGTCCGCGCAGGGGGGCGAGCCGCCACAAAAGGAAAATGTTTCGCGTTTAACAACGCGGCGTGTTCCTTCGGCAAACAGTGTCGGTTTCGACACTCGTGCCTGCAGTGTGGCGGATCCCACCCAGCCTCCTCCTGCTTCAAAGGCAGTCGGCAGGGTGCCCGGGGTAAGCCAACTTACCACAAGCAAGCCGCGGGCGGGAGCGCTCCGCAGAGCGCCAACACCAATTAAATTGGAAACTATGGGCCGGTGGTTGGACTGGTATCCGAATAGGGAGGATGCACAATTTTTGTTTTCCGGTTTTCAGTTCGGGTTTCGCTTGCCTGTTGCGAGCGAGGTGTCAGTGCGGGCCCAGCGGAACCTCCAGTCTGCCCGAGCCTTGCCGTTAGTACTGAGGGAGAAAGTGGATAAGGAGGTCAGGTTGAGCAGGATGGAGGGACCGCTTCTATCGCCCCCGGTGGATGACTTGGTCATCTCGCCAGTGGGGGTGGTTCCCAAGAAGACTCCAGGCGCTTTCCGGCTCATTCAGCATCTTTCTTACCCGTCGGGGGCGTCGGTCAACGACGCAATACCGCCGGCTCATTGCTCGGTGGTGTATCAGTCGTTTGACGATGCGTTGGAGATGGTCCGCAGTTACGGGACCGGGGCCCTCATGGCTAAGATTGATGTTGAGTCAGCTTTTCAGTTGCTGCCATTACATCCGGACTCATTACGTTTTATGGGTTTCCGGATTGGAGCGGAGTATTTCATCTACAAATGTTTGCCGATGGGATGTTCCGTTTCATGCTCATTTTTCAAGCGTTTTAGCACGTTTCTACATTGGTGCGTGGAGTCTTCGTCAGGGGGTCACGGGGTCGCCCATTACCTCGATGACTTTCTGTGCGCGGGTCCGGCAAATTCACCACGGTGCGGCGACTTGCTTTTCAGCATCCGAGCGCTGTTTTTCCATTTCGGCGTTCCTGTGGCCGAGGATAAAACAGAGGGTCCGTCCCCCTGTTTGTCCTTTTTGGGGATTTAGATCGACACGGTGGCAGGATCGTGTCGGCTTCCTCGGGACAAGGTGGTTAGGCTCCGCGATGCTATTTGCTGGTTTCAAGGGTCGCGTAAGGTCACACTGCGGCAAGCGCAGTCCTTGCTGGGCATGTTGAACTTTGCTTGTCGGGTAATCCCGATGGGCAGGGTTTTCTGCCGGAAGCTCGAAAGGGCGACTGCGGGGTGTGCCAGACCACACCATTTCGTGCGTTTGTCCTCAGAGATCAAGAGGGATTTGGTCGTATGGGCCTCGTTCCTGGAGGACTTCAACGGGGTGTGTATATGGCAGGCCTCAATGGTGGACAGCGCTAGGTTGCAGTTGTTCACCGACGCAGCGGGTGCCTCTGGATTCGGTTGCTATCTGGGGGGATCTTGGTGCGCGGCCTCGTGGCCGGCGGAATGGCGTTGCGAAGGTTTAACTAAGGACCTTTTGCTTCTGGAGCTTTTCCCCATTATGGGGGCGCTGGAGGTATGGGGCGATCGGCTGGCTCATCGCAGCATCTTGTTTAGATGTGATAATCTGGGTGTGGTGCATGCGATTAATAACCAGAGGGCGAAGTCGCTAGTCGTTCTGCGGGTGCTGGGGCAGTTGCTGTTGACATGCCTACGTCGGAACATGTGGTTCCGCGCGCAGCACGTGCCGGGGCTAGAGAACGGAATTGCTGACGCGTTATCACGAGGGCAGTGGGAAAGATTTTGTTTGTTGGCACCCGAGGCCGACGAGCATGGTTTTCATTGTCCCGGTTATGTTTGGCAGGTGATCGGGCCGGACTGGAGGGTCTAGCGTTGCGGTCAGTCGCGCCAACCACGCTTAAGGCTTACAGGCAAGCTTGGAGCGAGTGGGAGGAGTTTGTTCAAGGACGGAATTCACAAGGTAAGAGCGGGCATCGGATGATGCTTTCTTTTATTTGGCAGCTGTATGTTTCGGGTAGGTCCAGAGCGGTGGTATCCCGGTACTTGGCTGGCATTTAGTTTTTCAGCAAAATAAAGGGCGTCCCCGACGTGACGAAAAGTGGGATTCTGCTGAAGGCAATGAAGGGATGGGCGCGAGTCGCGCCGACGCCGCCTGACAGGAGGCGGCCCATTGATGCGGCCTTGTTGCCGGCTGTCATCAGGGCGGTAGGAGGTGTCGCATCGTCCATGTTTGAGTCGCTGTTGTTCAGATTGGCGTTCTCAATGGCTTACCACGGGGCCTTTAGGGTTTCGGAATTGGTGGCGCCTTCTAAGCGAGCAGATTCGCGCATGCTGGTCGGGTACGTGGTGGTGGGTGAGAGGTCCTTGCTTTGCAGATTGCGTCGCTCTAAGACGGACCAAGTGGGGAGAGGTCGTTGGGTCACCTTGGTTCCGGCACTGGATGAGAGCATTTGCCCAGTAAGTTTGGCAGTGCAGTATGCGGCAGTACGGCCCGGCGGTCGGGGGTCATGGCTGCTGCATTATGACGGGCTGCCGGTGACGAAGTATCAATTTCGTTGGATGCTGGGTCGCTGTCTTGCGAGCTTGGGCCTTCCACCCGCTGCGTTCGGGACGCATTCCTTCCGCATAGGGGCTGCGACGTCGGCTGCGGCGGCAGGATTTTCCATGGCCGAGGTCCAGGCGGTGGGGCGATGGAAGTCGTCAAGTTACAGACGGTATATTCGCCCCGTTGCATGAGATGTTGGCTCATGTTGTACAGTTCAGTACGTTATGGTGTTGTGCGTGTGTTTGTCTTCCCCCCTTTTTATCGTACTCAGGGATTAGCTACTCGCCGTTGCGGGCATGAGCCGGCAGCGGGGGTCTGGAGTTATTTTGCGATTTTTTGCCTGACTTGACGGACTGAATTCTAATCCACAATTCGGCTAATCTGTTCTAATCAGAGTCCCTCAGCAGGTCTTTACGCTTTCACCTCCAGCTGAGTTCTTACATGTTTTACCCCTTTTTTACCCCCCCCCAACCCCCCCCCCCCTTTTTATTTTCTTAAATTTGTTTTCAATTTACCCATTCGTGTGTTCATGTTATGCTTCAAATTGGCTCGAAGCTCGTGCAGATCGGCTAGGCCGAGATTTCTGCAATATTCGGAAACAAAATTTTTCTTTTTGGCAGATCCTTCAGGTTAGTGCACTTACTGAATTATGGTTTAGATATTTAGTAACCAATTTTACCCCCTTTTCCTCCTCTTCAGGTTGGTTTGCTGATGACTTGACCGTTTGGGTGGTGGGCCACTCGTATGTTTTTTGGGCCGCAAAGTTTTTAGCCTCGGCTGGGGCTCAGCGGTTTCCTAGGGCTCAGGGCGTTAGATGGCTTGGTTGGCGAGGAATGATGTGGAAAGATCTGAGGAATAGACTAGTTAGTCAGGCCAGCAAGCATGGAGTTCCTAGAGTATTGGTTGTCCATCTGGGTGGCAACGACCTGGGGAAGAGGACATCTTTGGAGTTGCGGTGGGCCATGATACAGGATCTGGCAAATGTGGCCGCGGCATGGACCAATTGCATATTGGTGTTCTCATTGATGGTGCCAAGGTTGAGTTGGCGAGGTGTGACGGACGGTCACGTAATTGATGAGGCCAGAAAGAAGGTGAATGGGGCGGTGGCGAAGTGGGTGCTGTCCCACGGAGGCAAGGTAGTTCGCCACCCTAGGATTCGGTTCCGAGACAGTCACCTTTTTCGGCCAGATGGTGTGCACCTATCCAATGAGGGGATGATGTTTTTCCTGGAGGATCTGTTCCTAGTGTTGCAGGAGTTAGGGTGAGGTTATGGTGGCGGTGCGAAGACTCTGGGGAGGAGTCTTTCGCTGTTGGCGGAAAAGAACGGCAGTTTGTAGTTGTATGGTAAGCTGTAGTGATTTACAGTTTGATTTGGTTTAGGTGCACTCACCTCCATCGACTTATTGGCCGCTCGACCACCCGACCGGGAGGCAGCGGAATGGGCACCCCTCCGGGTGGGAAGTCATTGTGGGGGTGGAGCTAGCACCTATTACCGTTTTGATAGTTTGTATTTAAATTAAGATGGTTTTGATTTTAGCATTTTAAGGTTAGCGTCAGTTAATAGAGCCGTTCTTTTTTCTGCCACCATATGCCGGCTGTTTCGGCATCTTAACAAAAGTTTTTCATTTACAGGTTTGCTATGGTTAGGGTCAAATAAATAGCTAGCAATTTTCTGCCAAATTCAAGTCTCCGTGTCTTTATTTCTTGGTATGAGAGGTAACGAATGCTTACTTAGAACGAAGGGGTCCACCAAATGTCACTAGGATGTTTAGGAGAGAGAATTGACAGCATAGGAAAGGAATGACTTAAACATCTTGTGAGGGGTGGACCTAGCTGGTAGGAAAGTACAGCCCTTGGAAAGAGGGGAGGGTTAGTATTTATAGGGAAAGATAGGCCATTTTTGTCTCTCTCTGGTTGGTGAAATTGCCTTCCCGCCCTCCCACCCTGTTTGGTAGAGGTTCTGGCACGGAGTGCATTGGCATTGAATTGTTGGCTGGTTTTATCGTTGGTTATTTATTGGCGGAAAAGAACGGCAGTTTGTAGTTGTATGGTTAGCTGTAGTGATTTACAGTTTGATTTGGTTTAGGTGCACTCACCTCCATCGACTTATTGGCCGCTCGACCACCCGACCGGGAGGCAGCGGAATGGGCACCCCTCTGGGTGGGAAGTCATTGTGGGGGTGGAGCTAGCACCTATTACCGTTTTGATAGTTTGTATTTAAATTAAGATGGTTTTGATTTTAGCATTTTAAGGTTAGCGTCAGTTTAATAGAGCCGTTCTTTTTTCTGCCACCATATGCCGGCTGATTCGGCATCTTAACCAAAGCTTTTCATTACAGGTGTGCTATGGTTAGGGTCAAATAAATAGCTAGCAATTTTCTGCCAAATTCAAGTCTCCGTGTCTTTATTTCTTGGTATGAGAGGTAACGAATGCTTTACTTAGAAGGAAGGGGTCCACCAAATGTCACTAGGATGTTTAATAACTATGTAACTGTGGAACTAGTGCAACCTCTGTAACTACGAAACCTCTGTAACTACATTCCATTTGTACGTACGAAACTGATGTCATTATGTAACTATGAAACCTGTGTAACTGTGGAATCTGTGTAATTATGTAACTTGTGTAATTAAGTAATTATATAACCTGCATTACAATATAACTATGGAACCTGTGTATCTATGTAACCTCTGTAACTATGGAACTGGTATAACTATGTAAATATGGAACCTGTGTATTTATGTAACTGAGGAACCTGTATAACTCATAGTTGCCGACCTCGGAGATAGTAGCCGGGTTGGCTCAGCAGGGGGATGAGGCGGAGCTATGATGCATCGAGGGGGCGGAGACAGTGGAGGCATAACGGGAGTGTGGTTACTGCAAACGCATCATAATAGCCATGCCACCGCTCAATGATGCGAGAATCTCGTTATTGACTGCCCGCTTTACTTACTAAGTGGTCTGCTCGGCAGTGGGGACCTAGAAAATCGGGAGACTTGTCTGTTTTTCCGGGGGGCCAGCTAATTTTCGGGAGTCTGCCGGCCATTCTGTGGGAGAGAAGGCAAGTATGGTATAACTATGGAACCTGCATAACTATGTAACCTGTGTAGTTATGTAACTATCAAACCTGTATAACTATGCAACCTGTGTGACTATAGGGTAGGTGTACTATAGTGGCACATATAGTGCCACCATAGCTCTTTCTGCTTCGTCTCATTACCGAGGTGAAGCAGGAAGGTACATCGATGAGATGTTAGAACATCTCGTTTTCCAGGGGTGCACGAGCGAGTCCGTGCTACTGACGCTAGATCTCTCCTGCAGCCCGGAGCCAGCAGCCGCCGCAGCCAGAAACAACTCTGTCCCTGGCAGTGGTGTATGGGCAACTACACCTGCAGCTGTCTAAATTGGTAAGTGCAGGTGGTGGAACGGTCAGTGCCACTGACGTTCTTACATTGCCCGGCATATCGGCCTGCTGTCTTTTATTCCTAACTGTCATTTCTCTTACGTCCTAGACGGGCTCTGCAGGAGATAGGGCACCTAAAAAGAACTTTGACTATGGGTGTGCACTGGCTCCTCCCTCTATGCCCCTCCTCCAGACCTCAGTTAGATCTTGTGCCCAGAGGAGAATGGGTGCACTGCAGAGAGCTCTCCAGAGTTTTCTGTGGATAAAGAATTTTGTTAGGTTTTTTATTTTCAGGGAGTCCTGTTGGCAACAGGCTCCCTGCATCGTGGGACCGAGGAGAGAGAAGCAGAGCTGGCTTGTCAAGTTGGGCACTGCTTCTAAGGCTACTGGACACCACTAGCTACAGAGGGAGTCGGAACACAGGTCTCACCTGGGGTTCGTCCTGGAGCCGCACCGCCGTCCTCCTCACAGATGCCGAAGATAGAAGCCGGATAAAGAAGGCAGAAGACATCTCAGGCGGCAGAAGACATCAGATCTTCATGAGGTAAGGCGCGCAGCGGTAAGCTGCGCGTCATTGCTCCCAGTCACACACACACAGAGCAGCACTGAAGGGCACAGGGGGGGGGGGGGGGCACCTGGGCAGCAATAAACCTCACATTTTGGCACAAATACAGTTGGATTAGACTGCAGAGGCAGTAAATCTATGATCCCCAGCCATTTTATTGAAAAATCACTGGGACCGAAGCCCGCCATCGGGTGGGCGGGGCTTGATCCTCAGCACTAACCAGCGCCATTTTCTCCACAGAAGCTGCATGAGGAAAATGCTGGCTCCCTGGTCTCTCCCCTGCTGAACTCACAGGCTGGAAAAAAGAGGAGCGGGGCACATTAGCGACGCAGTGAGTGGGAATTGGCATATTATATATAAAAAAGCGCTATCTGGACATATTTTTTCCAGTGTTTTTAAGCGCTGGTGTGTGCTGGCATACTCTCTCGCTGTCTCTCCTTAGGACCTGGTTGGAGTTTTGTCCCCTTATAGGTTAATCCCTGTGTGTGTGGGGTGTCGGTACGTGTGTGTCGACATGTCTGAGGCGGAAGGCTTCTCCAAGGAGGAGGTGGAGCAAATGAGTGGTGTGTCCCCGTCGGTTGTGCCGACTCCAGATTGGATGGACATGTGGCATATGTTGAATGCAAGTGTGGCATCTTTACATAAAAGGCTTGATAAGGCTGATTTAGGGGGGACATCAGGGGGTCAATCCTCAGATTGGACCGACTCACAGGGCCCGTCGGGGTATCAAAAGCGTCCCTTTACACAAGACACTACTACCGACACGGATTCTGATTCCAGTGTCGACTATGACGAAGTAAAATTGCACCCTAGGGTGACTAAAACCATTCAGTGTATGATTGTGGCAATAAGGGATGTGTTGCATATTGTGGATGAACCCTCGGTCCCCGACACAAGGGTACACATGTTTAAGGAAAAGAAACAGATTATTAACTTTCCCACATCTCATGAATTAAATGAATTCTTTGGAAAAGCTTGGGAGACTCCGGATAAGAGACCGCAGATCCCCAAAAGAATTTATATGGCATACCCTTTCCCTAAGCAGGACAGGGAGATTTGGGAATCCCCCCCCACTGTGGACAAGGCCCTGACGCGCTTGTCCAAGAAAGTGGCGCTACCGTCTCCAGACACAGCAGCCCTTAAGGACCCTCCAGATCGCAGGCAAGAAACTACCTTAAAGTGTATTTATTCTCATACGGGTGCTGTGCTAAGACCGACAATTGCGTCGGCATGGGTGTGTAGCGCAATTGCAGCTTGGACAGATGAACTGACAGATCAATTTGATAATATGGATAAGGATACTATATTCCTAACTCTAGCCCATATTAAAGACGCAGTCTTATTTATGAGGGATGCTCAAAGGGACATTGGATTGCTAGCTTCTAGGGCCAATGCCATGTCTGTCTCAGCGAGAAGATCCTTATGGACTCGCCAGTGGACGGGTGATGCGGATTCCAAGAAACATATGGAAGTACTACCCTATAAGGGTGATGTATTGTTTGGGGATGGGCTGACGGACCTGGTTTCCACAGCTACAGCAGGTAAATCAAATTTTTTACCATATATTCCCCAACAGCAAAAGAAAGTAACACCCTATCAGATGCAGTCCTTTCGGTTGCACAAGTCCAAAAGTGGTCGGGGATCCTCTTTCCTCGCCAGAGGTAAGGGCAGAGGCAAGAGAGCACCTGCTTCGGCAGGTGCCCAGGAACAAAAGTCCTCCCCGGCTGCTCCAAAACCCACAGCATGACGCTGGGGCTCTCCTGAGGGAGTCCGCACCGGTGGGGGCACGTCTTCGACTTTTCAGTCAGGCCTGGGTCAGTTCGGACCTGAATCCCTGGGTGTTGGAAATAGTTTCCCAGGGTTACAAATTGGAATTCGAGGAGGTGCCCCAGCGCCGATTTTTCAAATCGGCCCTACCAGCTTCCACATCGGAAAGGGATGTAGTGTTAGCTGCAATTCAACCGCTGTGTATACAGCAAGTGATAATCAAGGTTCCCCTGCACCAGCAGGGAAGAGGTTACTACTCAACCCTATTTGTGGTCCCAAAACCGGACGGTTCGGTCAGACCTATTTTGAATCTGAAATCCCTAAACCTGTACATAAGAAGATTCAAATTCAAAATGGAATCTCTCAGAGCTATAATAGCCAACATGGAGGAGGGGGAGTTTATGGTGTCTTTGGACATAAAGGATGCATGCCTTCATGTCCCCATATATGCCCCCCATCAGGAATACCTGAGATTCGCTGTACAGGATTGTCATTACCAATTTCAGACGTTGCCGTTTGGACTCTCCACGGCGCCGAGGATTTTCACCAAGATAATGGCGGAATTGATGGTGGTCCTGCGCAAGCATGGAGTCACAATTATCCCATACTTGGACGATCTCCTGATAAAAGCGAGATCAAGGGAGAAATTGCTGAACAGTGTGGCGCTATCGTTGAGAGTGATCCAGCAACACGGTTGGATTCTAAATCTACCGAAATCACAGTTGATTCCGACAACTCGACTACCGTTCCTAGGTATTATACTGGATACGGAACAAATGAAGGTCTTCCTCCCAATAGAGAAAGCCCAAGACATACAGAACATGGTCAGAGACCTGCTAAAACCGAAAAGGGTGTCAGTTCACCAATGCACTCGAGTTCTGGGGAAAATGGTGGCGGCCTACGAGGCCATTCCCTTCGGAAGGTTCCATGCAAGGACTTTTCAATGGGCCCTTTTGGACAAATGGTCCGGGTCCCATCTGCACTTACATCGGAAAATAACTCTGTCCCCAGGGACCAGAGTGTCCCTCCTGTGGTGGTTGCAAAGTGCTCACCTCCTGGAGGGTCGCAGGTTCGGAATTCAGGATTGGATCCTGGTTACCACGGACGCGAGCCTCCGAGGATGGGGAGCGGTCACACAGGGAAAAAATTTTCAGGGTCTTTGGTCAGACCAGGAGTCCTGTCTACACATCAATGTGTTGGAACTCAGGGCCATTTACAATGGCCTTCGACAAGCGGAGAGTTTTCTTCGAAACCTACCGGTTCTGAATCAATCAGACAATGTCACAGCAGTGGCTCATGTGAACCGCCAAGGCAGGACAAAAAGCAGAGTCGCGATGGCGGAAGCCACAAGGATCCTTCGCTGGGCGGAAAATCATGTAAGCGCTCTGTCAGCTGTCTTCATTCCGGGAGTGGACAACTGGGAAGCAGACTTCCTCAGCAGACACGATCTCCATCCAGGAGAGTGGGGACTTCATCAAGAAGTCTTTGCAGACATAACACGTCTTTGGGGAAATCCTCAAATAGACATGATGGCGTCACACCTCAACAAAAAACTTCAGAGGTACTGCGCCAGGTCTCGGGACCCTCAGGCAATAGCAGTGGACGCTCTGGTAACACCGTGGGTGTTCAAATCGGTCTACGTGTTTCCTCCTCTTCCTCTCATCACAAAAGTGTTGAGGATCATAAGACGAAGAAGAGTACGAACGATACTCGTTGTCCCAGACTGGCCTCGAAGGGCCTGGTACTCGGATCTACAAGAGATGCTCACAGGAGATCCCTGGCCTCTTCCTCTGAGGGAAGACCTGTTGCAGCAGGGGCCCTGTGTATTTCAAGACTTACCGCGGTTACGTTTGACGGCATGGCGGTTGAACGCCGAATCCTAGCGAAAAAGGGGATTCCGGAAGAGGTCATCCCTACTTTAATAAAGGCTAGGAAGGAGGTGACGATAAAACATTATCACCGTATCTGGCGAAAGTATGTGTCTTGGTGTGAGACCAAGAATGCACCTACGGAAGATTTTCATCTGGGTCGTCTTCTCCACTTCCTACAGACAGGAGTGGATATGGGCCTGAAATTAGGCTCTGTTAAGGTACAGATTTCGGCCCTCTCGATTTTCTTTTAGAAGGAATTGGCTTCTCTGCCAGAAGTCCAGACGTTTGTAAAGGGAGTGCTGCACATCCAGCCCCCTTTTGTGTCTCCAGTGGCACCATGGGACCTGAACGTGGTGTTGCAGTTCCTAAAATCACACTGGTTTGAACCGCTTAACAAGGTTGAGTTGAAATTTCTTACCTGGAAGGTGGTCATGCTGTTGGTCTTAGCATCAGCAAGGCGAGTGTCAGAATTGGCGGCTTTGTCACACAAGAGCCCCTACTTGATTTTTCATGTGGATAGAGCTGAATTGAGGACACATCCGCAATTTTTGCCTAAATTGGTTTCTTCGTTCCATATGAATCAACCTATTGTAGTGCCTGTGGCTACAAGTGACCTAGAGGATTCCAGATCTCTGGACGTAGTCAGGGCCTTAAAAATGTATGTAGCCAGGACGGCTAGAATTAGGAAAACAGAGGCTCTGTTTGTCCTGTATGCGGCCAATAAGATTGGCGCTCCTGCTTCGAAGCAGACTATTGCTCGCTGGATCTGTAATACGATTCAGCAGGCTCACTCTACGGCTGGATTGCCGGTACCAAATTCGGTTAAGGCCCATTCCACTAGGAAGGTGGGCTCTTCTGGGGCGGCTGCCCGAGGCGTCTCGGCATTACAACTTTGCCGAGCGGCGACTTGGTCGGGGTCAAACACTTTTGCTAAATTCTACAAGTTTGATACCCTGGCTGATGAGGACCTAGCGTTTGCTCAGTCGGTGCTGCAGAGTCATACGCACTCTCCCGCCCGATTGGATGCTTTGGTATAAACCCTATGGTCCTTACGGAGTCCCCAGCATCCTCTAGGACGTAAGAGAAAATAAGATTTTAAACCTACCTGTAAATCTATTTCTCCTAGTCCGTAGAGGATGCTGGGCGCCCGTCCCAGTGCGGAAACTCTGCAAGACTTGTATATAGTTGTTGCTTACATAAGGGTTATGTTACAGTTGACATCGGTCTTGGACCGTTACTGTCGTTTGTTCATACTGTTAACTGGTTATGTATGTTCCAGGTTACATGGTATGATTGGTGTGGGCTGGTATGAATCTTGCCCTTGGATTGCTAAATCCTGCCTTGTATTGTCCATCTCCTCTGGGCACAGTTCTCTAGCTGAGGTCTGGAGGAGGGGCATAGAGGGAGGAGCCAGTGCACACCAATAGTCAAAGTTCTTTTTAGGTGCCCTATCTCCTGTGGAGCCCGTCTATACCCCATGGTCCTTACGGAGTCCCCAGCATCCTCTACGGACTAGGAGAAATAGATTTACCGGTAGGTTTAAAATCTTATTTTTTCAAACACTGGGGCAGATGTATTAACCTGGAGAAGGCATAAGGAAGTGATAAACCAGTGATATGTGCAAGGTGATACACGCACCAGCCAATCAGCTCCAATATGTAAATTAACAGTTAGGAGCTGATTGGCTGGTGCGTGTATCATCTTGCATTTATCACTGGTTTATCACTTCCTTATGCCTACTCCAGATTAATACATCTGCCCCACAGCCTGTAACTTGGCAGTTAGGAGCTGATTGGCTGGTACTTTATATTTCTCTATTTTATCTCTCTCCCAGGCTTAATACATAGACATCTATATAACTGTGGAACCTGTGGAACTATAGAACTATGGAACCATAGGGGTCATTCCAAGCTGATCGCTGCTGTGTGTTTTCGCACAGCAGCCAATCAGGTCGGAACTGCGCATGCGCCGGTGCCGCAGTGCGCCGGCGCATGCCAGATGGCCGTCAGCCGTCGGACCGATTCGATCGCCTCTGCCTGATTGACAGACAGAGGCCGTCGCTGGGCGCGGGGGGGGGGGGCGTACGGCAGTGTTTGGCCACCGTTTCTTGGGCGCGGTCCGGCCAATGCAGGCGTGGCCGGACCCTGCGGAGGGCGGGCCGTAGCGGCTGCGTGACATCACACACACAGCAGCTGCAGGCCGGGGAGTGACGAGAAGCTCCCAGTCAGCACGCTAAAGCTGCGCTCGCCGGGAACTACTCCTAAAGTGCAAAAGCATCACTGCTGGGTGATGCTTTTGCACTTCTCCGGGGGGGGGGGGGGCGGCAGTGACATGCGGGGCGGGATAGCCCTGTGCTGGGTGTCCCCCCGCATATCTATGATCACGATCGTAGCTGTGCTAAATTTGGCACAGCTCCGATCAACTCGGAATGACCCCCCAGGTCACAGTCACTGTCTCCTCTGCTGTTTAGTGGAAAGGAGGCTTGGCACTGTGCTGCCTCCTGGAGACATGTAAGGGTGACATGACGTCATGACATCACGTCGCAAAGATAGTGACAGGTAGGCAGAGCCGATCGCTCGAGGAGCCACTTGGCACTGTGTGTCTAAGTCTACTCTGAGACTGACTGCACTAGCTGCCAAGCCATGTGGCGGATGCCTAAACCCCACGACCCACAAGCAGGATGCTGGCCCAAAGTATGACAGTCCTGTCCGAGACTGACAGTGACTGAATGTTAGATGTGAGTCACAGTGTCAACCTCTCAAACAAAAATAAAACATATTCAAGTTATTAAAAGTTATTTTATATTTTCATGTGAAGCCTTATGTGTTTTATTATTTTCCTAAGGGTGTCAATGTGTTTTAAAAAATTGTCCTGTGGAGGCCAATGTGCTTTTTTCCCCATGGTGGCCAATGTGCTTGTTTTATTTTTTGTTTTGTTTTTTCAAATGTGTGTGTGTGCGTGTGTGTGCGTGTGTGTGTGTGTGTGTGTGTGTGTGTGTGTGGGGTGGGGGGTGCAAATGAAGTTTGGGTTACAGATATGCTAAGTACAACTCTGGGTCCAAACCCATGTGCCCAACGCAGGGCTTGTATCAGACAGCCAATGGTGAGGCGCACCCAGCTGTATATTTGGGGTTAAAGCTTACCCTTTCTGCAGAGCATTGTACTAACATGGCCATCATGTAAGCTCTTGAGCCTCTAAAATATTTTATTTTAGGACCTTATTTGAGTTTGGTTGCCGGACACCTGTACCACGCAGGAACAAAAAACAAGAATCACACAGAGAGGTACTGTACCTCACAGAAATCCACCTCTTATGCCAAGCACAAGATATGAACGTGACAAGGGAATGCTGATGCCTTGTCTATGGTCCAGTGCCTTTGGGCAAAGAGTGTCCGACCCCACTGTCTTGAACATGGTGAGAAATATGTGAGAATGTAACTGCTAGAGTGCTGGAGGGTATGATAGTATGTTCCCTGAATGCTGTCATATGTATCAAGAGCACTAGAGAGAGGACTGTGTGTTTCTGTTGGACAAACCTTTAGAACTCCGTGCTCATAAAATCTGGATAAAAGCCTGAGTTCCCCAATCTACTGTCTAGTGAAGGCTTTGGGTTGTTGGTCTATGTAAAAAGCTTCTGCTTTAGTTTCAGCAGATAAAGGGGTCTACAAGTGTATAATTTTATTTGAGTTGACTGAGGAGCTGGAATCATTTAAATTCCACTTTTATATGCAAATTTACAAAAGATTTAAAAAAAAATTCGAAAAAGCATATAGTAACTATTTAAAGCTAAAATAGACCTTCACTTCTACAAAATATAGGGGGTAATTCAGACCTGATCGTAGATGTGCGAAAAAACTCCCCCCCCCAACGCCACCGACACGCCCGCGACCGCCTCTGCCTGTCAATCAAGCGGTGATGATTACACCAGTCAGATGCTTTTGCATATCACTGTGTGCGCACATGCAGTACGTCCGCTGTGCGTGCTCCCTGCACATTGGGCTTCAGCGTTTTTTAGCACACTCCCGGAAAACGCTCAGTTACCACCCAGAAACGCCCCTTTCCTGTCAATCATTCACCGATCAGCAGTGCGACTGAAAAGCGTCATCCGAACACCAGCAAAACTGTTAAGTTTTTCGTTAAATAACTTCGCGCATGCGCACTGCGTACCATGCGCATTTAGCAGGAAATCGCAGCATAGCGAAAATCGGCAACGAGCGAACAACTCAGAGTGACCCCTATGGTTTTGCCCAATTGCTAACTTTTTTGGTTTGCTAACAACTCTTAATAACCCCCTTTGCTGAGTACAACAAACAAAAAAAATCAAAAATGTGAAAAACATGAAATAATTATTTTATATAACTGCACTAGGTATCCATGAACATCTTACTGTATAATATGCTTGCTAATGGTATTTCCGGTTTATCTCCGATATTACAGACCTGCGGTCCGCCGGGCATTTTTGTTTGGAAATTAAAACAAAACTTTTGAAATAAGAAAACAATTCAGCATTTTGCTGCTTTAATATCACAAAAAAAAAAAAGTTGTTTTTAATTCACAGAATGTTTTATTTAGTGTTGTAAGATAACATCTTATGTGCATTCCATTCCTCGGCAGCGTAAGTGCAGGACAGCCAATAAAGTGTTAGCTTAAAAGTATATTTAAAAAAAAAGTGCATTGAAATTCTCTGCCATATTTTGTAAGCTGGAGATGAAAGCCATTTTTTATCTTATTAAGCGATGTTTTTTAGAACACAGATCGCATTATAGCAACAGCACAATATAAAGATTAATGACATGTGGTGAGAAAGTTGTTTTTTTTTCTGTTAGTATAATATATGTCTCTCGTAAAAAAGAGATAAATGGACTGAGGAAGTTGCATGCGACTCTTGCAAGTATAAAACCCGTAATAATGCTCCAATAGAGAGGATTTATTCATTTGAATCCAATACGACATATACGGCACATCATGTTTTATTGCTAATTGAGTTCTCGTCTTTGGTCTTCAGATTGGACAGGGTATTCATGATTTAAATGTGTGCGGCAATTTCCATTTTCTTTTAGACTCTTTCGTTCTCGCCATTTAATGTAAAAGAGGACAGCGACGTGCTCAGTGCAATGACAGCATAACATCAATCTTATTGTCTATTAAGCGCAAACCCAGGCTGGAGTGATGTACACCAAACGCAACGCTAATAGAAATGGCTGTTATGCTTATCTGTCACATTACTGGTCATCGCAGATAACAACACCTGGCGAGAAGGCCATTTGATAAGTTGCAGATGATGGGGAATCTCAAACTATCAAGACCTATACTCCAAATAGACACTACCTACCATCGTGGCCAGCTGTGCCTCTGCTCCATACCAGAAAGGCCCATGCTCTGTACCCCAAACTTACCAGCCAGACCCATGCTCCAAAAAGGTCTACTCCCCACCCTGGCTAACTATGCCTCTTCTCCATACCAACAAGGCCCCTCCTCTGTACCCCAACCTGGTCAGCAAGACCCATTTTCAATTCCAGCAAAGCCCTTGCTTCTACAAGGCATATGGGTATGTACTGTAGTTGGCTTCCCGTCAGACTGGATTCCAGTGGTCAGAAGACTGGGGACGAATCCCGAACATAAGTATGCCGGGGAGGGTTAGGGTTTAGCTGCTGGGGTAATTTTAGGGTAAGGCACTAGGCGAAGGGTTAGGCTGTGGGTGCAGGGTTAGGGTTAGGCTGCAGGAAGGGAGGGTTAGGCTGTGGGAAGGGAGGGTTAGGGTTATGCTGCGGGAAGGGAGGGATAGGGTGCGGGAAGGGAGGGTTAGGGTTAGGCTGCGGGAAGGGTTAGGTGTTGGGTTCGGGTAAATTTAGTTGCTCCAACCTGTAGGGATTATGGCAGTCGGGATGCTGACTGCAGGTATCCCATACCCAACCAAGGCCTATGCCCTATACCATCATCAACACTTCCCCGGCCCACACTCCTTCTTTGCATATCATCTGCTTTATTTTTCTATGACTTTTATTTCTGGTATTCCCCACTGCATATCCAATTTCTAAAAATGACCCATTCCACCCTCCCTGACCTATGTAGTGCACACATGATGCCCGCTTCTCCTGGTACTTTCATGAGTATGAAATGGATGAACAATATGTGGAATTATTGACTCAGTTGGTATCTTGTTAATCGCTTCTCACATTCACCTAATGTTCTGTCTTACCTCCATGTACTCTATTACTGCATTTTACTGTATTACTAAAGATGGCCGCCTCATCCCCCCTCAGCACATTATACCACTGGATTATTTTGTCTCTTTTTACCCCCTCCCTTTACACACTGCGGTTACCTGTAGTGTATGGCACTTATGTCCTATAATTATGCTGTGTTTTTAAGTTTATACTTTGTGCTGCACCAAGGACATCCACGTGGCGCCTTATAAATAATAAAAGGAAATAATATGGCAGCCATTTTATGTCATTCCTGTCAGGGAGCTCCAACCCCTGTGTAATTCCTCATTAGCTTCCAATGTTCTTGTATTACACAGTGCCTTACTTCATATGTACGTCACATGTGCTCATATACCACATCTCCCAATATGACTGCCCATCGACCATCAATGGTTTGCATTCATCAGTGGTTTAATGGTGAAGTTAGATGGTTTTACCATCGATGGCAGTCACCGATTGTGCACATTGGTGGCAGTGGTCCTATGGCAGATGCAAGGCCATGGTCTGCACAAGTGTGGCCACAAACCATCGATGGTTCAACCATAAAATATAGGGGGTCAATCCGAGTTGATCGCTCGCTAGCAGTTTTTAGCAGCCGTGCAAACGCATTGTCGCCGCCCACTGGGGAGTGTATTTTCGCTTTGCAAAAGTGCAAACGCTTGTGCAGCAAAGCGCCTGCAAAATCTTTTTGTGCAAAACAAGACCAGCCCTGTAGTTACTCTTCGTGTGCGTTGATTCTAATGACGGAGGGACGGCTCTTGACGTCACACACCCGCCCAGCGAACGCCCAGCCACGCCTGCAATTTTTCTGCCACGCCTGTGTATTTCTAAGCACTCCCTGAAAACGGTCAGTTGACACCCAGAAACGCCCTCTTCATGTCAATCTTCCTGCGTTCGGCTGTGCGACAGGAATGTTCGTTACACTCTGTGCAAACCCACGCTGCTCATTGTACCCGTACAACACGCCTGCGCATTGCGGTGCATATGCATGCGCAGAAATACCGATTTTTAGACTGATCGCTGCGCTGCGAACAACGACAGCTAGCGATCAACTCGGAATGACCCCCCTTAATACATTGGTGGCAGAACTGTTAATGAACAACACTATTTCCCAATATTTGGCCGACATGACATATGTATCCTGGTTGAATAGGTCATGTTGGGAGATTTTGTAAAGAAGGGCAAGGGGGTATTTTTATTCAGGATGTCCACCGTCTTCCAACCACTCCCACTCATGCCCAAACTCCTCAGTTAAAGTGCCACATGCTTTTATGTGTAACGCATGGGTCGTAGTAGCCAAAAAAATAAAAATGCTCAATTCCGTGAACATCTGCAAAGCACGCGACGCAGATTCAGGCCCAATGTCTATTCGTAAGATGATTTCTGCAGTAATGCCATTATGCTGTAAACCACACTACCTAAGAGAAGAAGAAGATTGCGCAGGTAGTAAGGTTAACGGGGCAGAAATTGTCTTGTTAGATTTTAGTTGTACACACCGGGCTATAAATACATCCTGCAGCAAGGCTCCCATTCCGGCATATTTATTTTTATGTTAGCAGAAGTTACATCAGCCAGCCTATTGAATCAGACAGCCACAGGAAATGTAAGATTTCAGCATTTAAACATCTAATGCTGTAAATGGCTATTTGGATAGGTTTGTTTTTTTCCGGCAAGAGATGTGAATTTTGTGTTCTGGAATAAAATGACATTTGTTCAATACTGCGTCTCGGGTTACTCTGCTGCAAAAATACATGTCAGGAAAACAGTTATGCCGCGATTGTGAGAACACAAAGGGGTGTTTATTAGAGATGTGCACTTGAAATTTTTCGGGTTTTGTGTTTTGGTTTTGGGTTCGGTTCCGCGGCCGTGTTTTGGGTTCGACCGCGTTTTGGCAAAACCTCACCGAATTTTTTTTGTCGGATTCGGGTGTGTTTTGGATTCGGGTGTTTTTTTCAAAAAACACTAAAAAACAGCTTAAATCATAGAATTTGGGGGTCATTTTGATCCCAAAGTATTATTAACCTCAAAAATCATAATTTCCACTCATTTTCAGTCTATTCTGAATACCTCACACCTCACAATATTATTTTTAGTCCTAAAATTTGCACCGAGGTCGCTGGATGACTAAGCTAAGCGACCCTAGTGGCCGACACAAACACCAGGCCCATCTAGGAGTGGCACTGCAGTGTCACGCAGGATGGTCCTTCCAAAAAACACTCCCCAAACAGCACATGACGCAAAGAAAAAAAGAGGCGCAATGAGGTAGCTGTGTGAGTAAGATAAGCGACCCTAGTGGCCGACACAAACACCTGGCCCATCTAGGAGTGTCACTGCAGTGTCACGCAGGATGGCCCTTCCAAAAAACCCTCCCCAAACAGCACATGACGCAAAGAAAAAAAGAGTTGCAATGAGGTAGCTGTGTGAGTAAGCTAAGCGACCCTAGTGGCCGACACAAACACCTGGCCCATCTAGGAGTGGCACTGCAGTGTCACGCAGGATGGCCCTTCCAAAAAACACTCCCCAAAGAGCACATGACGCAAAGAAAAAAAGAGGCGCAATGAGGTAGCTGTGTGAGTAAGATAAGCAACCCTAGTGGCCGACACAAACACCGGGCCCATCTAGGAGTGGCACTGCAGTGTCACGCAGGATGGCCCTTCCAAAAAACACTCCCCAAACAGCACATGACGCAAAGAAAAAAAGAGGCGCAATGAGGTAGCTGTGTGAGTAAGATAAGCGACCCTAGTGGCCGACACAAACACCGGGCCCATCTAGGAGTGGCACTGCAGTGTCACGCAGGATGGCCCTTCCAAAAAACACTCCCCAAACAGCACATGACGCAAAGAAAAAAAGAGGCGCAATGAGGTAGCTGTGTGAGTAAGATAAGCGACCCTAGTGGCCGACACAAACACCTGGCCCATCTAGGAGTGGCACTGCAGTGTCACGCAGGATGGCCCTTCCAAAAAACACTCCCCAAACAGCACATGACGCAAAGAAAAAAAGAGGCGCAATGAGGTAGCTGTGTGAGTAAGATAAGCGACCCTAGTGGCCGACACAAACACCAGGCCCATCTAGGAGTGGCACTGCAGTGTCACGCAGGATGGCCCTTCCAAAAAACACTCCCCAAACAGCACATGACGCAAAGAAAAAAAGAGGCACAATGAGGTAGCTGTGTGAGTAAGATAAGCGACCCTAGTGGCCGACACAAACACCGGGCCCATCTAGGAGTGGCACTGCAGTGTCACGCAGGATGGCCCTTCCAAAAAACACTCCCCAAACAGCACATGACGCAAAGAAAAAAAGAGGCGCAATGAGGTAGCTGTGTGAGTAAGATAAGCGACACTAGTGGCCGAGACAAACACCTGGCCCATCTAGGAGTGGCACTGCAGTGTCACGCAGGATGGCCCTTCCAAAAAACACTCCCCAAACAGCACATGACGCAAAGAAAAAAAGAGGCGCAATGAGGTAGCTGTGTGAGTAAGCTAAGCGACCCTAGTGGCCGACACAAACACCGGGCCCATCTAGGAGTGGCACTGCAGTGTCACGCAGGATGGCCCTTCCAAAAAACACTCCCCAAACAGCACATGACGCAAAGAAAAAAAGAGGCGCAATGAGGTAGCTGTGTGAGTAAGATAAGCGACCCTAGTGGCCGACACAAACACCGGGCCCATCTAGGAGTGGCACTGCAGTGTCACGCAGGATGGCCCTTCCAAAAAACACTCCCCAAACAGCACATGACGCAAAGAAAAAAAGAGGCGCAATGAGGTAGCTGTGTGAGTAAGATAAGCGATCCTAGTGGCCGACACAAACACCTGGCCCATCTAGGAGTGGCACTGCAGTGTCACGCAGGATGGCCCTTCCAAAAAACACTCCCCAAACAGCACATGACGCAAAGAAAAAAAGAGGCGCAATGAGGTAGCTGTGTGAGTAAGATAAGCGACCCTAGTGGCCGAAACAAACACCTGGCCCATCTAGGAGTGGCACTGCAGTGTCACGCAGGATGGCCCTTCCAAAAAACACTCCCCAAACAGCACATGACGCAAAGAAAAATTAAAGAAAAAAGAGGTGCAAGATGGAATTGTCCTTGGGCCCTCCCACCCACCCTTATGTTGTATAAACAGGACATGCACACTTTAACCAACCCATCATTTCAGTGACAGGGTCTGCCACACGACTGTGACTGAAATGACGGGTTGGTTTGGACCCCCACCAAAAAAGAAGCAATTAATCTCTCCATGCACAAACTGGCTCTACAGAGGCAAGATGTCCACCTCATCATCATCCTCCGATATATCACCGTGTACATCCCCCTCCTCACAGATTATCAATTCGTCCCCACTGGAATCCACCATCTCAGCTCCCTGTGTACTTTGTGGAGGCAATTGCTGCTGGTCAATGTCTCCACGGAGGAATTGATTATAATTAATTTTAATGAACATCATCTTCTCCACATTTTCTGGAAGTAACCTCGTACGCCGATTGCTGACAAGGTGAGCGGCGGCACTAAACACTGTTTCGGAGTACACACTTGTGGGAGGGCAACTTAGGTAGAATAAAGCCAGTTTGTGCAAGGGCCTCCAAATTGCCTCTTTTTCCTGCCAGTATAAGTACGGACTGTGTGACGTGCCTACTTGGATGCGGTCACTCATATAATCCTCCACCATTCTTTCAATGGGGAGAGAATCATATGCAGTGACAGTAGACGACATGTCCGTAATCGTTGACAGGTCCTTCAGTCCGGACCAGATGTCAGCATCAGCAGTCGCTCCAGACTGCCCTGCATCACCGCCAGCGGGTGGGCTCGGAATTCTGAGCCTTTTCCTCGCACCCCCAGTTGCGGGAGAATGTGAAGGAGGAGATGTTGACAGGTCGCGTTCCGCTTGACTTGACAATTTTCTCACCAGCAGGTCTTTGAACCCCAGCAGACTTGTGTCTGCCGGAAAGAGAGATCCAAGGTAGGTTTTAAATCTAGGATCGAGCACGGTGGCCAAAATGTAGTGCTCTGATTTCAACAGATTGACCACCTGTGAATCCTTGTTAAGCGAATTAAGGGCTCCATCCACAAGTCCCACATGCCTAGCGGAATCGCTCCGTGTTAGCTCCTCCTTCAATATCTCCAGCTTCTTCTGCAAAAGCCTGATGAGGGGAATGACCTGACTCAAGCTGGCAGTGTCTGAACTGACTTCACGTGTGGCAAGTTCAAAGGGCAGCAGAACCTTGCACAAAGTTGAAATCATTCTCCACTGCGCTTGAGACAGGTGCATTCCACCTCCTATATCGTGCTGAATTGTATAGGCTTGAATGGCCTTTTGCTGCTCCTCCAACCTCTGAAGCATATATAGGGTTGAATTCCACCTCGTTACCACTTCTTGCTTCAGATGATGGCAGGGCAGGTTCAGGCGTTTTTGGTGTTGCTCCAGTCTTCTGTACGTGGTGCCTGTACGCCGAAAGTGTCCCGCAATTCTTCTGGCCACCGACAGCATCTCTTGCACGCCCCTGTCGTTTTTTAAAAAATTCTGCACCACCAAATTCAAGGTATGTGCAAAACATGGGACGTGCTGGAATTTGCCCAGATTTAATGCACACACAATATTGCTGGCGTTGTCCGATGCCACAAATCCACAGGAGAGTCCAATTGGGGTAAGCCATTCCGCGATGATCTTCCTCAGTTGCCGTAAGAGGTTTTCAGCTGTGTGCGTATTCTGGAAACCGGTGATACAAAGCGTAGCCTGCCTAGGAAAGAGTTGGCGTTTGCGAGATGCTGCTACTGGTGCCGCCGCTGCTGTTCTTGCGGCGGGAGTCCATACATCTACCCAGTGGGCTATCACAGTCATATAGTCCTGACCCTGCCCTGCTCCACTTGTCCACATGTCCGTGGTTAAGTGGACATTGGGTACAGCTGCATTTTTTAGGACACTGGTGACTCTTTTTCTGAGGTCTGTGTACATTTTCGGTATCGCCTGCCTAGAGAAATGGAACCTAGATGGTATTTGGTAACGGGGACACAGTACCTCCAACAAGTCTCTAGTTGGCTCTGCAGTAATGATGGATACCGGAACCACGTTTCTCACCACCCAGGATGCCAAGGCCTCAGTTATCCGCTTTGCAGCAGGATGACTGCTGTGATATTTCATCTTCCTCGCAAAGGACTGTTGGACAGTCAATTGCTTGGTGGAAGTAGTAAAAGTGGTCTTACGATTTCCCCTCTGGGATGACCATCGACTCCCAGCAGCAACAACAGCAGCGCCAGCAGCAGTAGGCGTTACATGCAAGGATGCATCGGAGGAATCCCAGGCAGGAGAGGAATCGTCAGAATTGCCAGTGACATGGCCTGCAGGACTATTGGCATTCCTGGGGAAGGAGGAAATTGACACTGAGGGAGTTGGTGGGGTGGTTTGCGTGAGCTTGGTTACAAGAGGAAGGGATTTACTGGTCAGTGGACTGCTTCCGCTGTCGCCCAAAGTTTTTGAACTTGTCACTGACTTATTATGAATGCGCTGCAGGTGACGTATAAGGGAGGATGTTCCGAGGTGGTTAACGTCCTTACCCCTACTTATTACAGCTTGACAAAGGCAACACACGGCTTGACAAATGTTGTCTGCATTTCTGTTGAAATACTTCCACACCGAAGAGCTCATTTTTTTGGTATTTTCACCAGGCATGTCAACGGTCATATTCCTCCCACGGACAACAGGTGTCTCCCCGGGTGCCTGACTTAAACAAACCACCTCACCATCAGAATCCTCCTTGTCAATTTCCTCCCCAGCGCCAGCAACACCCATATCCTCCTCATCCTGGTGTACTTCAACACTGACATCTTCAATCTGACTATCAGGAACTGGACTGCGGGTGCTCCTTCCAGCACTTGCAGGGGGCGTGCAAATGGTGGAAGGCGCATGCTCTTCACGTCCAGTGTTGGGAAGGTCAGGCATCGCAACCGACACAATTGGACTCTCCTTGTGGATTTGGGATTTCGAAGAACGCACAGTTCTTTGCGGTGCTTTTGCCAGCTTGAGTCTTTTCATTTTTCTAGCGAGAGGCTGAGTGCTTCCATCCTCATGTGAAGCTGAACCACTAGCCATGAACATAGGCCAGGGCCTCAGCCGTTCCTTGCCACTCCGTGTGGTAAATGGCATATTGGCAAGTTTACGCTTCTCCTCCGACAATTTTATTTTAGATTTTGGAGTCCTTTTTTTACTTATATTTGGTGTTTTGGATTTTACATGCTCTGTACTATGACATTGGGCATTGGCCTTGGCAGACGACGTTGCTGGCATTTCATCGTCTCGGCCATGACTAGTGGCAGCAGCTTCAGCACGAGGTGGAGGTGGATCTTGATCTTTCCCTAATTTTGGAACCTCAACATTTTTGTTCTCCATATTTTAATAGGCACAACTAAAAGGCACCTCAGGTAAACAATGGAGATGGATGGATACTAGTATACTTATGGATGGACGAGCGACTGCCGACACAGAGGTAGCTACAGCCGTGGACTACCGTACTGTGTCTGCTGCTAATATAGACTGGATGATAATGAGATGAAATCAATATATATATATATAATATCACTAGTACTGCAGCCGGACAGGTATATATATTTATTATGTAATGACTGATGACGGACCTGCTGGACACTGTCAGCTCAGCAGCACCGCAGACTGCTACAGTAAGCTACTATAGTAGTATGTATAAAGAAGAAAGAAAAAAAAAACACGGGTAGGTGGTATACAATTATGGATGGACGAGCGACTGCCAACACAGAGGTAGCTACAGCCGTGGACTACCGTACTGTGTCTGCTGCTAATATAGACTGGATGATAATGAGATGAAATCAATATATATATATATATATATATATATATATATAATATCACACTAGTACTGCAGCCGGACAGGTAGATATATTTATTATGTAATGACTGATGACGGACCTGCTGGACACTGTCAGCTCAGCAGCACCGCAGACTGCTACAGTAAGCTACTATAGTAGTATGTATAAAGAAGAAAGAAAAAAAAAACCACGGGTAGGTGGTATACAATTATGGATGGACGAGCGACTGCCGACACAGAGGTAGCTACAGCCGTGGACTACCGTACTGTGTCTGCTGCTAATATAGACTGGATGATAATGAGATGAAATCAATATATATATATATAATATCACACTAGTACTGCAGCCGGACAGGTAGATATATTTATTATGTAATGACTGATGACGGACCTGCTGGACACTGTCAGCTCAGCAGGACCGCAGACTGCTACAGTAAGCTACTATAGTAGTATGTATAAAGAAGAAAGAAAGAAAAAAAACCACGGGTAGGTGGTATACAATTATGGATGGACGAGCGACTGCCGACACAGAGGTAGCTACAGCCGTGGACTACCGTACTGTGTCTGCTGCTAATATAGACTGGATGATAATGAGATGAAATCAATATATATATGGACAGGTATATATATTTATTATGTAATGACTGATGACGGACCTGCTGGACACTGTCAGCTCAGCAGCACCGCAGACTGCTACAGTTAGCTACTATAGTAGTATGTATAAAGAAGAAAGAAAAAAAAAACCACGGGTAGGTGGTATACAATTATGGATGGACGAGCGACTGCCGACACAGAGGTAGCTACAGCCGTGGACTACCGTACTGTGTCTGCTGCTAATATAGACTTGATGATAATGAGATGAAATCAATATATATATATATAATATCACACTAGTACTGCAGCCGGACAGGTAGATATATTTATTATGTAATGACTGATGACGGACCTGCTGGACACTGTCAGCTCAGCAGCACCGCAGACTGCTACAGTAAGCTACTATAGTAGTATGTATAAAGAAGAAAGAAAAAAAAAACACGGGTAGGTGGTATACAATTATGGATGGACGAGCGACTGCCGACACAGAGGTAGCTACAGCCGTGGACTACCGTACTGTGTCTGCTGCTAATATAGACTGGATGATAATGAGATGAAATCAATATATATATATATATATAATATCACACTAGTACTGCAGCCGGACAGGTAGATATATTTATTATGTAATGACTGATGACGGACCTGCTGGACACTGTCAGCTCAGCAGCACCGCAGACTGCTACAGTAAGCTACTATAGTAGTATGTATAAAGAAGAAGAAAGAAAAAAAAAACGGGTAGGTGGTATACAATATTATATATATATTATATACAATTATATATATATATATATATATATTAAACTGGTGGTGATTATTAAACTGGTGGTCAGGTCAATGGTCACACTATCAGCAACTTGCAAGTAGTACTCCTAAGCAGACAATCACAATATATATTATACTGGTGGTCAGTGTGGTCACAATGGCAGTGTGGCACTCTGGCAGCAAAAGTGTGCACTGTACGTTATATGTACTCCTGAGTCCTGCTCTCAGACTCTAACTGCTCCCCACTGTCAGTGTCTCCCCCACAAGTCAGATATACATTATACAGTCACACTATCTATCTATCACTTCAGCAAGTAGTAGTACTCCTCCTAATGCTCCCCAAAATTACTACTGTGTCTCTCTCTACTCTAGTCTCACTCTCTTCTCTATAAACGGAGAGGACGCCAGCCACGTCCTCTCCCTATGAATCTCAATGCACGTGTGAAAATGGCGGCGACGCGCGGCTCCTTATATAGAATCCGAGTCTCGCGATAGAATCCGAGCCTCGCGAGAATCCGACAGCGGGATGATGACGTTCGGGCGCGCTCGGGTTAACCGAGCAAGGCGGGAAGATCCGAGTCGCTCGGCCCCGTGTAAAAAAAAAATGAAGTTCGGGCGGGTTCGGATTCCGAGGAACCGAACCCGCTCATCTCTAGTGTTTATGAAGTTTCTTTTGCGTTCAAGCATAAGAAGTGGACTGTGTACTATGGGTTAAGTTAATGCTTCTTTTATACCAGGGGCCCTGTGTGAAGTACTGATAAATGGCAAACTTATTCACTAACAGTTATTTACATACAGTATACTGTATAATATATATAGCCAGTGGTGCAAGTAGAAAAAAATTCTTAGTGGTACTGTGTGTATCACGCCAAAAAATGGATGGGGCCACATGCCACATGGGGCATGGGCAATGAAAATAGGGGTGTGATACACATGACCCCAATAGTGCAGTGCCAGATACACATATGCCCCCAATATTGCCAGATACACATATACTCCCACGGTGCCAGATACAGATATGCCCTCATGGTGCCAGATACACATATGCCCTCACGGTTTCAGATACACATATGCCCTCACGATGCCAGATACACCTATGCCCTCACGATGCCAGATATACCTATGCCCTCACTATGCCAGATACACATATGTCCCTACGGTGCCAGATACAGATATGCCCTCACAGTGCCAGATACACATATGCCCCCATGGTGCCAGATATGCCCCCACGTCGCTAAAAACACATACCCCCACAGTGCCAGATATGCCCCCACAGTGCCAAATATACATGCTCCCACAGTGCCAGATATGCCCCCACATTGCCAAATACACATGCCCCCACAGTGCCAGATATGCCCCCAGCAGAACAACTCACCATTGTTGCTGCTGCTGTCTGGGGCCGGCTGTGCAGTGTGACTGTCGGCTAGAGGAGAGCGCAGCACCCGCCTCTCCTGCCCCTCTCCTGCCTGCTCAGTCTGGTCTCCTCTCCTCCTGCGTCGGCGTCCTGTATCTTAGATCTGGCGCCGGTCCGTGAGCCAATCAGAGCTTGCAGCGGAGGCTCCTGATTGGCTGCCGGTCCTTGAACTCTGATTGGCTCACAAACCAGCACCAGATCTAAGATACAGGACGCCGATACCACAGGAGGAGGAGAGACCGCCGGTCACTGGAGTCCGGACTATCTGGGCAGGCAGGAGAGGAGAGGCGCATGCTGCCCTCTCCTCTCTCCGACACCCGGTGTCTACAAGGTGGTGGCCCAGCGGTACTGCATACCGGCTGGGAATTTCTTACCGGTACGTGGTACTGCCCCGTACCGACACACTTGCAGCACTGTATATAGCGCACACATATTCCGCAGTACTTACAGAGCATATTTAGTCATTCACATCTGTACCTGCCCCAGTGGAGTTTACAATCTCTGGGGCATAAGTATCAAAGCTTGGAGAGAGATAATGTGGAAAGAGATAAAGTATCAACCAATCAGCTTCTGTCATTTTTCAAACAAAGGGGTCTATTTACTAAGCTGCGGATAGCAGGGCCGCCAACAGGGGGTACTGTCGGGCCTGGCATACCAAGCCCAGACAGAAATTAGGACCAGGTGGCAGTGCTGATGATTAGGGCTGTCAGCAGCAATCAGGAAGCCATTCAGACAGCGCTGGCAGCATTTTAAATTTGGAGACGGCCACAAGCCAATTGGAGCTCACGGACTGGCAGCCAATCAGGAGTGGCCTCAGAGCACTGGCACTGATTGACTCACAGCTAGCTTTACATTCGGTATGGTGCTGCAGGCAGGAGCTATTTGGACAGTAGAGCATCAGCCTGCAAGAGGGCTACGAGCAGGTGAGCCCCGAAGTGTAATGTGTGACACTGCTTCAGGGCGGACTGCTGTGTCACCTTGTCTCCATCTCCCTATCAGGCACTCCCCCCCCCCCCCCCCCCCCCCACACACACACACACACACACACACACACACACACACACAGTTTCCTATATAATGTCCTCCATCAGGCCCTGCCCTGCCCCCTTTCCAATTCCCTAGCAGTGTGTACTGTATGGCTCCATGTCCACCCCTCATTCACCAGCAGTGTGTACTGTATGACTATGTCCCCATGTCCCCCCTCATTCACCAGCAGTGTGTACTGTATGTCTCCATGTCCACCCCTCATTCACCAGCAGTGTGTACTGTATGTCTCCATGTCCCACCCTCATTCACCAGCAGTATGTACTGTATGTCTCCATGTCCTCCCCTCATTCACCAGCAGTATGTCCTGTATGTCTCCATGTCCTCCCCTCATTCACCAGCAGTGTGTACTGTATGTCTCCATGTCCACCCCTCATTCACCAGCAGTGTGTACTGTATGTCTCCATGTCCACCCCTCATTCACCAGCAGTGTGTACTGTATGTCTCCATGTCCCCCCCTCATTCACCAGCAGTGTGTACTGTATGTCTCCATGTCCACCCCTCATTCACCAGCAGTGTGTACTGTATGGCTCCATGTCCACCCCTTATTCACCAGCAGTGTGTACTGTATGACTATGTCCCCATGTCCCCCCTCATTCACCAGCAGTGTGTACTGTATGTCTCCATGTCCACCCCTCATTCACCAGCAGTGTGTACTGTATGTCTCCATGTCCCCCCCTCATTCACCAGCAGTGTGTACTGTATGTCTCCATGTCCCCCTCCTCATTCACCAGCAGTATGTACTGTATGTCTCCATGTCCTCCCCTCATTCACCAGCAGTGTGTACTGTATGTCTCCATGTCCCCCTCCTCATTCACCAGCAGTATGTACTGTATGTCTCCATGTCCTCCCCTCATTCACCAGCAGTGTGTACTGTATGTCTCCATGTCCTCCTCCTCATTCACCAGCAGTATGTACTGTATGTCTCCATGTCCTCCCCTCATTCACCAGCAGTATGTCCTGTATGTCTCCATGTCCACCCCTCATTCACCAGCAGTGTGTACTGTATGTCTCCATGTCCACCCCTCATTCACCAGCAGTGTGTACTGTATGTCTCCATGTCCCCCTCCTCATTCACCAGCAGTATGTACTGTATGTCTCCATGTCCTCCCCTCATTCACCAGCAGTATGTCCTGTATGTCTCCATGTCCTCCCCTCATTCACCAGCAGTGTGTACTGTATGTCTCCATGTCCACCCCTCATTCACCAGCAGTGTGTACTGTATGTCTCCATGTCCCACCCTCATTCACCAGCAGTGTGTACTGTATGTCCCCATGTCCACCCCTCATTCACCAGCAGTGTGTACTGTATGTCTCCATGTCCCACCCTCATTCACCAGCAGTGTGTACTGTATGTCTCCATGTCCACCCCTCATTCACCAGCAGTGTGTACTGTATGTCTCCATGTCCACCCCTCATTCACCAGCAGTGTGTACTGTATGTCTCCATGTCCTCCCCTCATTCACCAGCCGTGTGTACTGTATGTCTCCATGTCCACCCCTCATTCACCAGCAGTGTGTACTGTATGTCTCCATGTCCACCCCCCCATGTCCACCCCTCATTCACCAGCAGTGTGTACTGTATGTCTCCATGTCCCACCCTCATTCACCAGCAGTGTGTACTGTATGTCCCCATGTCCACCCCTCATTCACCAGCAGTGTGTACTGTATGTCCCCATGTCCACCCCTCATTCACCAGCAGTGTGTACTGTATGTCTCCATGTCCACCCCTCATTCACCAGCAGTGTGTACTGTATGTCTCCATGTCCCACCCTCATTCACCAGCAGTGTGTACTGTATGTCTCCATGTCCTCCCCTCATTCACCAGCAGTGTGTACTGTATGTCTCCATGTCCTCCCCTCATTCACCAGCAGTGTGTACTGTATGTCTCCATGTTCTCCCCTCATTCACCAGCAGTATGTCCTGTATGTCTCCATGTCCACCCCTCATTCACCAGCAGTGTGTACTGTATGTCTCCATGTCCTCCCCTCATTCACCAGCAGTGTGTACTGTATGTCTCCATGTCCCCCCCTCATTCACCAGCAGTATGTCCTGTATGTCTCCATGTCCTCCCCTCATTCACCAGCAGTGTGTACTGTATGTCTCCATGTCCCCCCCTCATTCACCAGCAGTATGTCCTGTATGTCTCCATGTCCACCCCTCATTCACCAGCAGTGTGTACTGTATGTCTCCATGTCCTCCCCTCATTCACCAGCAGTGTGTACTGTATGTCTCCATGTCCCCCCCTCATTCACCAGCAGTATGCCCTGTATGTCTCCATGTCCTCCCCTCATTCACCAGCAGTGTGTACTGTATGTCTCCATGTCCCCCCCTCATTCACCAGCAGTATGTCCTGTATGTCTCCATATCCACCCCTCATTCACCAGCAGTGTGTACTGTATGTCTCCATGTCCTCCCCTCATTCACCAGCAGTGTGTACTGTATGTCTCCATGTCCTCCCCTCATTCACCAGCAGTATGTCCTGTATGTCTCCATGTCCACCCCTCATTCACCAGCAGTGTGTACTGTATGTCTCCATGTCCCCCCCTCATTCACCAGCAGTGTGTACTGTATGTCTCCATGTCCACCCCTCATTCACCAGCAGTGTGTACTGTATGGCTCCATGTCCACCCCTTATTCACCAGCAGTGTGTACTGTATGACTATGTCCCCATGTCCCCCCTCATTCACCAGCAGTGTGTACTGTATGTCTCCATGTCCACCCCTCATTCACCAGCAGTGTGTACTGTATGTCTCCATGTCCCCCCCTCATTCACCAGCAGTGTGTACTGTATGTCTCCATGTCCCCCTCCTCATTCACCAGCAGTATGTACTGTATGTCTCCATGTCCTCCCCTCATTCACCAGCAGTGTGTACTGTATGTCTCCATGTCCCCCCCTCATTCACCAGCAGTGTGTACTGTATGTCTCCATGTCCCCCTCCTCATTCACCAGCAGTATGTACTGTATGTCTCCATGTCCTCCCCTCATTCACCAGCAGTATGTACTGTATGTCTCCATGTCCTCCCCTCATTCACCAGCAGTGTGTACTGTATGTCTCCATGTCCCCCCCTCATTCACCAGCAGTGTGTACTGTATGTCTCCATGTCCCCCTCCTCATTCACCAGCAGTATGTACTGTATGTCTCCATGTCCACCCCTCATTCACCAGCAGTATGTACTGTATGTCTCCATGTCCTCCCCTCATTCACCAGCAGTATGTCCTGTATGTCTCCATGTCCTCCCCTCATTCACCAGCAGTGTGTACTGTATGTCTCCATGTCCACCCCTCATTCACCAGCAGTGTGTACTGTATGTCTCCATGTCCCACCCTCATTCACCAGCAGTGTGTACTGTATGTCCCCATGTCCCCCTCTCATTCACCAGCAGTATGTCCTGTATGTCTCCATGTCCCCCTCTCATTCACCAACAGTGTGTAATGTGTCAAAGTAAGAAAAATATCACGATGCACACTGCCATATTTGCACCTCATACAGGTCCGCGCTGCGCATGCGTGCGCTCTCCCGTGCGTGCGCATACTCGCTGTTGCGGGCACCCGCGGGCGCGCGGTATGTGCATTTACGGTAGAGTTCATGTGTTCATAGCGTGCGACTCAATCGTTACATATTTCCACTATATAATGTATTTTGTAGATCATGGTCCCTTTGATAGATTCTGAAAGTTTGGTTAATGTAGAATGTTCATGAACAGAGAAATCCCCCTTTGTTTGATACGAAGGGTCAGACAGGAGTAATACAGTGGTGTTTAGTATCCATCGGAAGAGTATTTAATTAGCAATATTCCGGTGTTGGTTTGAAGCGGATTAATCGCTCGTGCGAATAGTTATGGACATAAGAAGTTTATGTCCATTTACTATTATTTGCACTTACTTATCCATGCGGCGGGAAACCCAGTTCCCCACCCACCTGAGCAGTTGGGAATCGTCACAGCCCACCTGTATGAATCAACCTATGACCTTTTGTTATAATGCGAGGAGGAATTCCTGTGTCCAATGAACAATGAGATTGTAGGGACCATTGAATTGCATTGTGTGTGGGGCATAAATAGACAAGCCGATCACATCCAGCTCTCACTCTTCAACGGTTCTCATTGCTGAAAATCGGGAGCTGGATGTCCAGAGGCGCATGCGATCGTTCCCTTTGTGCGTAAGTTTTCTCCGCAATCATATTGTCTTTCTTGTTGTTATGGGCCATATCTCTCTCTCTCCCTCTTCTCTTCTTTCTCTCGTACTCTCTTAAACGTAATAGTATTGTATTGTATTTCCTGTGTAGTTATCTGGTTAGGTAGTCTATGTTATATTGTAGTGTATGACTTGTATTGTATTAATTCTTATGCAAGTATAACATTCATAATATATATATTAGGCGTTGGACCCTAAGCACGGTATCTGTGTATTTCTTATAGTGTTAAGTATTCACAGAGCGTCGGTGACGCTCAAACAGCTTTTCAGTTAATAGGGTTACACTGTGTTGCATCTATACCCTATCTCTACACTAAGGTTTTACAGCATATTACATTGTTTATGGTTTAGATTTAAAGGTTTAACATTGTGAGCGTCAGCGCCGCTGGTGATCTCCTCGTGGTCCCGAGCGTCCGCTACGCTATAGCGAATCATTACGTTAGTCGGCAGCCAATAGCGTGCCTGCCTGTGATCTCTCGGCCGTGAGCGAACGTGACGCTTGAGCGTCTCGACCACGGCTAAGCGATCGTTACGCAACGAGCGTACCCTTACGGTACTCCATACGTAAATAGCGTACAGTGTTCTTAGACCTCATAAAGGGTTTTATATAAGATAAAAGATTTAGCTTTATCAATTGGCGGCTCGTCCTGTCCTTCACATATCTCTGCTAGGTAATTTCAGCAGACATTATCCAGCAGCAAAGGGCGGGAGGTCATATTCCTCGTAGTGCTGTTTGGATAAGCGTCTGCTTCGCTTAGTAAAGGGTGCTGAAGGAATCCGGAACCGGAGGTAAGAACAACACGCTAGTGTCTTTTAAAACTGTTTATTTCTGTCTTGCGTACACACGCACATATCTGCATTTCTTTTTCATTCGTGTATTTTCATATATCACTCTCCTGTTTGCCATTTTATAATTGATAAAACGTGCTAAGAGAGATTTTTCGCTATTTCATAGTTAAAGTGTAAAACCCACATGCAACTCTACCTAAGGTAAAAGGAGAGATTGGTGTGTTGCGCGGTAGACGATCAAGGATCATCTACATTGATAAAAGTGTTAGTTGTGTTGCGGTGGACATTGGTTTTGTGTACACGTGTCTCTAACAAAGGGCTGAGACTCGCGTACGCCAAGGCCGACGCACGCAGCGTAAATTACGCAACGGAGCGTCTGGGTACGCCCACGTAACTCAAGTCACACGACAGTGTTGATTTTTAAGTAGCGCAACAGGCGATAAGTAGCGCAACAGGCGATAAGTAGCGCATCAGGCGATAAATAGCACAAAATCTATTTTAGTGTCCGAAATTTAGATTAACAGATCCTTATCCAAATTCACAACACATCTGGTCTAAAGAAAAAATTTCTGCGCAGAAATAGAAATAGAAGCAAAAGTGTACGTGTGGTGAGTGAGTGTTTTGAATATATAAGTTTATACAATTTTACAGGTTGAACCACAAGAAGTCGAGTTCTCGCAGAGGTACATACATGTAAGTGACGTGAATGGTGGCTAGGGAGGCATCTCTGGTTAAACATAAAATTTGAGCAGTAGAGAATAGTAGACCAGGAGGTCATACTACAGACCGGGAGGTCCAGGTACAGCAGACTAAGAAGTCTGCCATAAAAGAGAAAAGGGCACAACCCAGGGGGTTGGTGCAAAACCCATATAGGCCAATAAAGCTCTGGCTGAAGGAATTCGCAGCCGAAATTTTCGATTCCACTGGTCGCTCAGCACATAAGATTAGTTGCTTATGTGCTGAACGATTGTACCGCACGTAATTGTGTACATTAGTTAATCTGACCAGTACCATTTGTGTACAAACCCGGTCGTAAAACTATTTATACACTCTGATGTGATTTGTGTAATTTTTTATTTTCTGAAGGGAAGTTCGCTGGTCACTCAGGAATTGTCCAACAACCAATAGTTACTGGAAAGAGTAAGTGTTCTGCGGATATCCCTCGCATGTTCCAGTAAATAGAGGTTCATAGGGGCCCTGGGTCGAGTACGCCAGCACTAAGGCAGTGTGTGGGTCGTATTGGTCGGCGTGGGCGAGTGAGTGGGGTACTCGGTAAACCGCCACCGTCAGCCTATCGTGAACATTTTGGTTTTTGTAAGGGTTCGCTGAAGACCCTGAAATAAGGTCAGAGGTGGTGAAAGCAACGCCTGCAAGTTATGGGGGCCAATTGTTCAGGAAGGGGGCGATCAACCTCGGTTCGGGTTGATTCAGTAAACCGACCAGTCGGGTCGGCAAGGTACGTAATGTGTGAAAAATATGGTTCACATACAGAGGTTTTATGTGATGAATGGGAGAGAATGACAGTGCATGACGGGGAGAAATTCCCAAGAGTAGGTAGCTTTAGCCCAGAAGTGTTGCAAAATTTAAGGAGGAGGATATGTCTCATTAAATCAACAAAGAGACGAATCCAACATTATGATTATTTGCAGTTATGGCAACAGGAGGGTGAAATACAGAGAGGATTGGCTCTGGCGGCAGGATCTAATCCTATCAAGAAATTGATAGCGACGGCCCCGCCGCCACCATACATATCAGGAGAGAAATTGGTTGCGGAGAATGACGCATTAGGGTGTAACAAACAAACACTTAGCAACTGTGTAAATGTTAATAAGTTAACCAATGCAAGTATTAACCCGTGCAAGTTGTACCCTGTTTTGAACTTTCCCCAGGAGTGTGATCAAGAGGACGAATCGGCAACAATATCAGCGCTCTCTCTAGCAGCCACCATAGCAGAGACAACAGTAGGCACGGCTCCACCCACGAGATTAGTAACAAAAGCCCCTAGCGGAGGGATAGGTGAGGTCGTATCTACAGGTAAGTACGGCACCATACACTATGCTGAAACCATTTCACCACAGGCTGTAGAACCTACACAGAGTGATGTTAGTAGACTTAATCCTGTTAGGGTAATAGCAGTGCCAAATGGGAAAACTGACACGACAGGAATCACTCCTGTTAGGAACATTGCCATGTACAGCCCATTTTCCCGAATGGAATTAAGAACCATAGTGTCTGAGTTCCCTGACCCTAGGAAAGACTTAGTTGCCAGCCAGAAATACATCAGAGACCTAGGGAACACTTTAGAGCCCAATAACAAAGACTGGCAGGTATTGCTGAGGGCATGTTTACCCTCAAATGTCGACGCAACTCAATTTTTGGCTGACTGTGGATTAGATCAGGATGTACCTCTTACAGATGTGTACAACAAAGATAACGTAAAAAGAATAAGTTTACAGTTAAAGGAGTATTTCCCAGCAGTAGTTAAGTGGAACAAGATTTTCTCCATTAGACAGAAAGAGTCAGAAACTGCTGCAGAATATTTTCACAGGGCATTACTAGAAATGGCAAAGTACACAGGTATAGAGGACATTAAAACAAACATAAACCATCGAGAAGTAGCAGTATCTGTACTAATGGATGGGTTAAAAGAGACATTAAAGACAAGAGTACAGACCACGCAACCATGTTGGCGAGGTCTGTCGGTGGCTACTTTGAGAGAGGCTGCTATTGATCACGACCGGAATATCACCCGACACAGGGAGTCACAAGGTGATAAGTTAATGGCCGTAAGTATACAGGCCCTGACCACAAGGCAGCCTTCGTATAAATCACCAAACCCTGTGGGTAAGTCAAATGTGGTAACTTGTTTTTCATGTCATAGACAGGGACACATGGCACGAGACTGTAGAGTGAAAAATTCACAAAACTCATATCAACCCCCTAGACAACGACACGACACACGACATTGGGAGCAAGGTCCACAGAGACGGAGTTATGAGCCACATACAGGGGAAACAAAAAGATACCCCCCGAACAGAGACTGGCAAGCCACTGGTAGTTCCCATTTCACCCCTTCACAAGCAGTTGCTGACAGCGGGATTCAGGGAGGTCACCATACCCAATAGGGGTGTGGCCATACCTGTAATCTGCAGCCAGTAAAATTGATTGCAAGTCTTGGGAATGAACCAGAAATTGCAATCAATGTAGCTGGTAAATCGTTAAACTTTCTTGTAGACACAGGGGCGGCCAAATCAGTGATAAATTCGACAGTGGGCATGAGAACCACTGGTAAGACAATTCCAGCCATAGGGGTAACGGGAGTAGTCCAGCACTACCCTGTTAGCAAACCAGCCGAGATTACAGTAGGGCCGTTACATACCAAGCATTCCTTTTTGCTGGCTGCATCGGCACCGACTAATCTCCTGGGAAGAGACTTATTGTGCAAAATGGGGTGCGTCATTTATTGTACTCCTGAAGGTGTATTCTTGGACATACCTGAGAATCACGCTCAGGAAGTGCGAGACATGTTAGACTCCCCGTCAAAATTAATGTCACATACCATTATGACAAATAGGACTCCATCCCAAGTAGAGGAAATGACATCCCAGATACCAGAGTCACTTTGGACTAAAGATGGACAGGACACTGGATTAATGGCAAACGTAGCTCCGGTAGTTGTACAAGTAAAAGATGGTAGGATAGCTCCAAAAATCCCACAGTACCCTCTGAAGCCAGAGGTGGAGTTAGGAGTTTATCCCGTAATAGAGCGCTTGCTACAACAGGGCATTCTGGTAAGAACGTCCAGCACTGCCAATAGTCCCATCTTCCCTGTTAAAAAGAGTGGGGGGAGGGGTTACCGGCTAGTGCAGGATCTAAGGGGGATTAACAAAATAGTTGAGAGTCAGTTCCCCGTAGTGCCAAATCCAGCTGTCATCCTTATGCAAATCCCTCCCACTGCGAAATTTTTCACTGTTATTGACCTCTGCTCCGCTTTCTTTTCGGTACCTCTGCACCCTGACAGTCAATATTTGTTTGCATTCACATACAGAGGAGTCCAATACACATGGACACGATTACCACAAGGTTTCATAGACAGTCCAAGTATCTTTTACCAGGCTTTGCATGATTGTTTACAGTCTTTCCAACCAGAGAGTGGATCAGTATTAATACAGTACGTGGATGATTTACTACTGTGTTCTGATTCATTGGAAGCATCCCTGAAGGATACGAAACAGCTCCTGTTTCATCTTTCAGACACAGGACACAAGGTTTCCAAAGACAAGTTGCAATTATGCCAAACTAAGGTAAAATATTTGGGACACTGTCTAACACAAGGACTGAGACACCTGACCGCTGATAGAATTCAAGCAATTAGAGACATGACTCTGCCACAAACCCAGCAACAGATCAGAACATTTTTAGGAATGTGTGGGTATTGCCGTAACTGGATCCCAGGATTTTCCATTCTGGCGTTACCTTTGCAGGAGATGGTCTCCTCAAACAAACCTGATCGGATTTCGCATACAGACGAGTCCGAGATGGCATTTGAGAGACTTAAACAGTGCCTAACGCAGGCACCAGCATTAGGTATGCCAGACTATGGGAAACCCTTTGAGCTGTACGGAACAGAAAGTGCTGGTTGCGCGGCAGGCGTCTTAACCCAAAAGCACGGTGATGCCAGCAGGCCGGTAGCATACTACAGCGCTCAGCTAGACACGGTAGCGCGATCCCTCCCCACATGCTTGCGAAGCGTTGCTGCGATAGCATTGCTAGTAGCGAAAAGCGAAGATGTAGTGCTAGGTCACAACCTCACAATTCATACACCACATGCAGTGTCAGCCTTGCTAAATTCTGCCCAAACCAGGCACGTCTCATCAGCGCGGTTTACAAGATGGGAATTGGCACTAATGGCCCCCGTAAACATCACCATAAGGAGATGCAGTGCATTAAATCCTGCAACATATCTCCCAGGTGTGCCTGGACAGGCACAAAGGGTGGAGGATGAGAGTGGTGGGGAAGGAGAATTTAACACACAGGAAGACACACATGATTGTATGGAATATTTGACCCAAAATTTTACCGCAAGGCCTGACATCAGTGACAATCCACTGGAAGATGTAGATCTAACTTTCTACACGGACGGTAGTTGTCACAGACAGTCAGACTCGGGAGACTTGTGTACTGGATACGCAGTCGTAGATGACCAAGGCACCATAGAAGCGGAACCGCTAGGCCCACCTCACTCAGCCCAGGTTGCTGAACTGGTCGCCCTAACCAGAGCATGTGAATTGGCTAAGGGCAAATCAGCCAATATCTACACCGATTCTAGATACGCATTCGGGGTAGTCCATGATTTCGGAGCCCTATGGCGCCTCAGAAATTTCATGACGGCAGCTGGTACACCGATAGCGCATGCAGCTCACATCAAAAGGCTTCTAACAGCGATACAGGAACCCGACAGAGTGGCTGTTATCAAGTGTAAAGCACACACATATAGCCAAGACCCAGTATCACTTGGTAACAGCCGAGCAGACGAAGCAGCTAAGTTAGCAGCTGGTACCCACAGACAGACAGACACCACACAACTGATGGTATTTAATACCATCAACACACAGAAGTTGTGTGAAATGCAAAATTTGTGTTCCACACAGGAAAAGGCAGTCTGGAAGGCAAAGGGATATGGCCAGGAGTCCTCAGGACTCTGGACGGATGGACAAGGTAAACCGGTGGTGTCAGAGACGGTTTTGTTTGTGTCCCCGGAGGGGGCGCTAGTGGGTCAGTGGAGGTAGGTGGAATGAAGTGAGGAGGCTGTACTGGGTTTCTGCGCATGTGCACAATGTAGATTTATTAATAACAGAAAAGTCCAGATAATAATGCAGCAGAAAGTAAACAAACGAATGCAATGGAAATGACAATGGTAACGGCAATGGTAATGGCAATGGAATAGTATGGTTTGAAACTGAAAGTCTATGGCAGAGTTTGTAGCATGGAAATGAAACCGGAATGGTTAAAACGTGGAGCCAGCAGAGATAGGAATAGTAGTAGCAAACCTGGTAGCAATGCAGGAGACGTGGTGTTAATGTCCACTGTGCTGGTGGAAAGCACAATCAGCTTGCAGGCTGAATCACAGGTGAGTTGTTAGAATGCACCTGGATAGGGAGTCTCTACTGCTGATGGCTGGAGCACACTGCAGGTGTGGAAGGTGTGAAGCCAGAAAGGTATTGCTGTGGTGCTGGTGCTTGTAGTTCCACGGAGTAGCAGATACAGGAGAATATCCAGGAACACGGAGACACAGGGGAGTATCCAGGAACACGGAGGATCAGGTGAATATCCAGGAACACGGAGGAACAGGATAACAGGTCCAAACACACGAGTCGCAGGAGTGACACAAAGTTCAGGACAACCTCTGACTCACCCAGCAGCTCCTGATATACCCCCTGGCCGGCAGGCATTGGCTGGAGTGAGACAAGGGGGTGCGGCCAAGCTCCGGATTGGCCGCCGCACTTACACTGGGGAATACTGTCATGGCGGCGCCCATGCCGCGGCCCGGCAGGGACGCGGCGCACTCACACGCCCGTTGACTCCAGAGGCGCCTCCAGGCCCGCGGCGACATCCATGAGCAGGGGGACAGGTGACAGCAACATGCAGTGACCCCAGACGGAGTCCGCTCCGGCGGACCGACATAACAGTGGTGAGTCGATTCCTGACAGGTGGCCCCCAGAGCATATCTTCCATGTTTAGCTGAGGCAGCACACGGGCTGACTCATCTGGGCAAGGAGGGAATGTGCAAGTTGGTAAGAGCATATTGGTGCGCCCCAGGATTTTCATCTCATGCAAGTAAGAGAGCAATGTCATGCCTTACCTGTTTGAGAAAGAACATCGGAAAAGCAATACCAACAGAACCATCTCATATCCCACCTGCAGGCGGCCCTTTCCAGGTAATACAGATTGACTTCATTCAATTACCCCCTTGTCGAAATTTGAAATATGTACTTGTTTGTATAGATGTTTTCTCAAATTGGGTCGAAGCATTTCCTGCGGCCACAAATACCGCTATGTTTACTGCTAAGAAAATTGTGCAGGAATTTGTATGTAGATATGGTATCCCTAGAATAATTGAAAGTGATAGGGGTACCCATTTTACAGGTGATGTCTTTCAAGGAATGTGTAAGTTGATGGGAATTGATAGCAAGCTGCACACTCCATACCGTCCACAGGCGAGCGCGAAGGTGGAAAGAGTGAACAGCACTATTAAAAATAAACTGAGCAAAGTTATGGCAGAGACAGGATTGACATGGCCAGAAGCTTTACCCATTGTACTATACAGCATCAGAACCACTCCCAGGTCCCCTCTTAATCTGTCTCCTTTTGAAATCTTGTTTGGTCGACAACCGCATGTTATGATTAACCCTCAGGATGATTTGAAGTGTAACAATGAAGTGACTGTAAAGTACCTGATTAACATGAGTAAACAGCTAAGGAATCAAAATGATAATTTGAAGTTGGTGATTCCTGATTTACCAGATAGTAATTGTCATGACATTGAACCTGGGGATTATGTAATGATACGGAATTTTCTACGCTCAGGTTGCCTTATTGACAGATGGGAAGGACCATACCAAGTCTTATTGACTAGCACTACAGCATTGAAAGTTGCCGAGAGAGAGACTTGGGTTCATTCGTCCCATTGTAAGAAGGTTGCTGATCCAGAGAGGTCCCATGATAAGGAACAGACGGTAGAGGAAGTTGTATCACTGGAGTGTCTGTTCCAGGAGGACTGAGGCGGCACCTGAGCATCGAGAATCACAAGATCAAAAGCAGTTGTCGATCCCCGTTTCCCTTTTATTGTTTTTCTCCACTTCCCATCCCCTCTCCCTCAAATTATTTTTCCCCCCTTCTCATTCTTCTTCGTTTCCTCCTAAGATGGACTTGCCTCAAGAGACTGTGATCCGGATTTTCCTGTTGACCATGATGTTGACCAGAGCAGTCTGTTCCGGCGAGAGTACCATGGAGGTCGAGAGAGGTTCTGGAATGGGTTCTGATGACAGAGATGGAGGCGTAGTTTTCCGAGAACAACATAATCAACAAGCAAAGGCGAGTATCAGAAAACGATCCGATAGCATTGACCATAGAAGGAATTGTGAAGGATTGTTAGCTGAAGAAAACTGTATCTGTAGGCTCTGTGACAACGTAGTTGAGGATGGGTGCATCAAGAAATGCCAATCCAGTTTTAATATCCACATGGACCGGCATCACTTGAGTGACTATCACTCCTTAGTGGGTAGTGTGTTAAATCAAACAGATTGTTGGGTATGCTCTCAAGTACCTCAAGGTCATAGCAAATCAGGACTAGTACCATTTCCTTTAACGATAGGGGAGGTACTTGAGCTAAGTGGTGGGAGGCCGGTGGACAGGAGGTTTAATATCTCCAGTCCTCCTAGTTTGAAGCTCCACCAATATCATGTGGATAGATCCCTCATATGTTTTAACATTTCCAATCCCCGAAAGCCAGGAAATTGGGAAGTGTCATGGAGTAACCAAACCATGACCTTTTCATATAGAGCAGATAGAATGCCGACAGATACAGAACTTATACGCCACATAGCCAGTAGAGGAAAATCTTTCCGATATAGGTATACCCTAGGAAATAGGATTACGAGAGTTGGAGAGGTATCACCAGGATACTGTGCACATATCGTACAAGCTGATACGTGTACTAGACAGATGGGAGAATTAGGGTTAGGAGATTTCACATGGAAGATGTGTAATATGGTTATGTCCTACTCCGTCCCATATGTTCTCCCCGATGATGCATATTTCATATGCGGGAGGAAGGCGTATAAGTGGCTTGCCCCAAACTCTGAAGGATTGTGTTATATTGGAAAAGTACTGCCTGAAGTAATGACTGTATCACATGCCAAAATGAAGGATATACACCGTGTTGCCCAAGCTCCTTATACTCACACCCAGCACGTAGTTAAACGGCACCTGATAGAAAGAACAGAGCATCCGGCCTCTGACATGATCCATGAATCCACCGGGATTCAGGTTCTAATCGCGTTAGATTTCACTCGCACCGCCAGAGGAGTGTTGAATTATAAATACATATCTGCGCTCGCAAATTTGTTAGACAATATCACAGAAATGTATGATGACACGTTTAGGTATACTGGAAGAGAACTTCAAGCTTATAAAACAGAACTAGTTCAGCATAGAATGATTCTCAATTATCTCACGGCAGTAACAGGCAGATATTGTGTCACACTGGCAACGCAGTACGGCGTGAAATGTTGCACATATATTACAAATAGTACCGAGGACCCGGTCGAGGTCATAGACCAAAAGATGGACGATATTCTCCAACTGAAGTGGGAATTTCGCAGGAGACACAATCTCACCCTTGCTGCTGTGAGTAATGAGCTGACTGGTTGGGTGTCATGGTTGAACCCGCGAAATTGGTTCTCTGGTTTAGGAGAATGGGCTCAAGGAGTCATAATGGATGTAGGGAAGTTTCTCCTATGTATCTTAGGTGTTATCATAACGATTGGCTTGATATTTAGATGCGGTCAGGCTTTAACGAAGTGCAAACGAAGTACCAGGGTGATGAGTTTAAGGAGTGAGGAAATTGTAATTCCAATGGATTTGATTTATGACCCAAATGTAGAAACAATGATGTGATGAAAATGCGATTTCTACGGTCCGTTTCTTTCACCTGTTTTTCCGTTTTCTAAAAGGTAAAAAGACCCACTTGGACGAGGAATTTGATGAGCCGATATACAGACAACAGATGGATTAAAAGAAGAAGTTTTGACAACCCGATACACAGATTTTTGATGGACTTTGCCATAGATCCCCAGTTTCCCTAGAAATTTTAAAATTACGCTAGCCCAACACTTTTGTAAATCTATGGACATTGACAAAACTTTTGCTCGCACCTTATGGGCAAAAGCACAAAGAAGACTGCATTCAACAGACACCGAACAAGACTTCAACCGACAAATGTTCATTTACCTGACATAGAATACCACTGCATTTACCGTAATTATGTCTTTTCTTCATCTCTACAACCTTCAGGTAATTACACACATAGTATAGGGAATACAGGCACAGATATCAGCAATCACATATTCCCCCATTCATGTATCATCAACTAAAATGTGCTCCCCATTTTGTTCAAAAATCCGAAAAGAGCTCGGTAAAGTTTGACAGCCCATCCACAGACCCGTACCACGGGATAAGAAGGAATTCAAATGTATACTTCGCAATACCTCGAAGCTTGATTTAAAACACGTACGGCACGATGATACATGACCCCCCAAACACGGATTCATACACACATGCTTCTGCTATCTCACTAGGTCATACCCTTTTCCTAGCTTCTCCTCTCCTCCCCTACCCAACCATGTAAATGTATTAACCCCTGACATATATTTTTCTCTTTTTGAAATGTTTTAGGAAGTGGCAGTTATTGTTGACTGCCAAAGGGTGGACTGTCAAAGTCAGAAAAATATCACGATGCACACTGCCATATTTGCACCTCATACAGGTCCGCGCTGCGCATGCGTGCGCTCTCCCGTGCGTGCGCATACTCGCAGTTGCGGGCACCCGCGGGCGCGCGGTATGTGCATTTACGGTAGAGTTCATGTGTTCGTAGCGTGCGACTCAATCGTTACATATTTCCACTATATAATGTATTTTGTAGATCATGGTCCCTTTGATAGATTCTGAAAGTTTGGTTAATGTAGAATGTTCATGAACAGAGAAATCCCCCTTTGTTTGATACGAAGGGTCAGACAGGAGTAATACAGTGGTGTTTAGTATCCATCGGAAGAGTATTTAATTAGCAATATTCCGGTGTTGGTTTGAAGCGGATTAATCGCTCGTGCGAATAGTTATGGACATAAGAAGTTTATGTCCATTTACTATTATTTGCACTTACTTATCCATGCGGCGGGAAACCCAGTTCCCCACCCACCTGAGCAGTTGGGAATCGTCACAGCCCACCTGTATGAATCAACCTATGACCTTTTGTTATAATGCGAGGAGGAATTCCTGTGTCCAATGAACAATGAGATTGTAGGGACCATTGAATTGCATTGTGTGTGGGGCATAAATAGACAAGCCGATCACATCCAGCTCTCACTCTTCAACGGTTCTCATTGCTGAAAATCGGGAGCTGGATGTCCAGAGGCGCATGCGATCGTTCCCTTTGTGCGTAAGTTTTCTCCGCAATCATATTGTCTTTCTTGTTGTTATGGGCCATATCTCTCTCTCTCCCTCTTCTCTTCTTTCTCTCGTACTCTCTTAAACGTAATAGTATTGTATTGTATTTCCTGTGTAGTTATCTGGTTAGGTAGTCTATGTTATATTGTAGTGTATGACTTGTATTGTATTAATTCTTATGCAAGTATAACATTCATAATATATATATTAGGCGTTGGACCCTAAGCACGGTATCTGTGTATTTCTTATAGTGTTAAGTATTTACAGAGCGTCGGTGACGCTCAAACAGCTTTTCAGTTAATAGGGTTACACTGTGTTGCATCTATACCCTATCTCTACACTAAGGTTTTACAGCATATTACATTGTTTATGGTTTAGATTTAAAGGTTTAACATTGTGAGCGTCAGCGCCGCTGGTGATCTCCTCGTGGTCCCGAGCGTCCGCTACGCTATAGCGAATCATTACGTTAGTCGGCAGCCAATAGCGTGCCTGCCTGTGATCTCTCGGCCGTGAGCGAACGTGACGCTTGAGCGTCTCGACCACGGCTAAGCGATCGTTACGCAACGAGCGTACCCTTACGGTACTCCATACGTAAATAGCGTACAGTGTTCTTAGACCTCATAAAGGGTTTTATATAAGATAAAAGATTTAGCTTTATCAAATGTATGTCCTCATGTCCCCCTCTCATTCACCAGCAGTATGTCCTGTATGTCTCCATGTCCCCCTCTCATTCACCAGCAGTGTGTACTGTATGTCTCCATTAGTGATGAGCGGGTTCGGATCCTCGGGATCCGAACCCGCCCGAACTTCACCTTTTTTTTCACGGGTCCGAGCAACTCGGATCCTCCCGCCTTGCTCGGTTAACCCGAGCGCGCCCGAACGTCATCATCCCGCTGTCAGATTCTCGCGAGATTCGGATTCTATATAAGGAGCCGCGCGTCGCCGCCATTTTCACACGTGCATTGAGATTGATAGGGAGAGGACGTGGCTGGCGTCCTCTCCGTTATAGTAGAAGAAAAGAGTAAAGAGACTGAGTGACTTATAATTGTGGGGAGGATTGGGGACGGGGAGCAGCTGTTGGAGTACAGTGCAGGGTTTTGATTATACCACCAGTGAGTTTAATCCTTTGTTTCTCTGCCTGAAAAAAACACTCCACCATATCTGTGCTCACTCAGTGTGCTGCACTGCTGCATGATATATCTGTGCTGAGTGCACTGCTCAGTGCTCACACTGCCTAATTGTGGGGACTGGGGAGCAGTTATAGCAGGAGTACAGTGCACAGTTTTGCTGACAGTGACCACCAGTCCAGTATACGTTTGTCTGCCTGAAAAATACTCCTGTGGTGGCTTTTTTTTCTTCATACTAGTTTAGCAGTCTGCTGACAGTGTCCACCAGGTCCGTTATTATTATACAGTATATTTATTATATCTATTAGCTGTACGGTAGGCCACGGCTGTACCTACCTCTGTGTCGTCAGTGCACTCGTTGTCCATAAGTAATATAATACTATACTATCCATCCATCTACATTGTATACCTGTGGTGGCTTTTTTTTTCTTCATACTAGTTTATAGTGATGAGCGGGTTCGGATCCTCGGAATCCGACCCGCCCGAACTTCACCTTTTTTTTACACGGGTCCGAGCGACTCGGATCCTCCCGCCTTGCTCGGTTAACCCGAGCGCGCCCGAACGTCATCATCCCGCTGTTGGATTCTCGCGAGACTCGGATTCTATATAAGGAGCCACGCGTCGCCGCCATTTTCACACGTGCATTGAGATTGATAGGGAGAGGACGTGGCTGGCGTCCTCTCCGTTATAGTAGAACACAGAGTGACTTAGTTAGTTATAATTGTGGGGAGGATTGGGGACGGGGAGCAGCTGTTATGGAGTACAGTGCAGGGTTTTGATTATACCACCAGTGAGTTTAATCCTTTGTTTCTCTGCCTGAAAAAAACGCTCCGACCACCATATCTGTGCTCACTCAGTGTGCTGCACTGCTGCATGATATATCTGTGCTGAGTGCACTGCTCTGCTCACACTGCCTAATTGTGGGGACTGGGGAGCAGTTATAGCAGGAGTACAGTGCACAGTTTTGCTGACAGTGACCACCAGTCCAGTATACGTTTGTCTGCCTGAAAAACACTCCTGTGGTGTTTTTTTTTCTTCATACTAGTTTAGCAGTCTGCTGACAGTGTCCACCAGGTCCGTTATACAGTATATTATATATATAAGCAGCAGTACGGTAGGCCACGGCTGTACCTACCTCTGTGTCGTCAGTGCACTCGTCGTCCATAAGTAATATAATACTATACTATCCATCCATCTACATTGTATACCTGTGTTGTTGTTTTTTTCTTCATCCTAGTTTAGCAGTCTGCTGACAGTGTCCACCAGGTCCGTTATACAGAATATTATATATATAAGCAGCAGTACGGTAGGCCACGGCTGTACCTACCTCTGTGTCGTCACTCGTCGTCCATAAGTAATATAATACTATACTATCCATCCATCTACATTGTATACCTGTGGTTTTTTTTTTTCTTCATACTAGTTTAGCAGTCTGCTGACAGTGTCCACCAGGTCCGTTATACAGTATATTATATATATAAGCAGCAGTACGGAAGGCCACGGCTGTACCTAACTCTGTGTCGTCAGTGCACTCGTCGTCCATAAGTAATATAATACTATACTATCCATCCATCTACATTGTATACCTGTGTTGTTGTTTTTTTTCTTCATCCTAGTTTAGCAGTCTGCTGACAGTGTCCACCTGGTCCGTTATACAGTATATTATATATATAAGCAGCAGTACGGTAGGCCATGGCTGTACCTACCTCTGTGTCGTCACTCGTCGTCCATAAGTAATATAATACTATACTATCCATCCATCTACATTGTATACCTGTGGTGTTTTTTTTTTCTTCATACTAGTTTAGCAGTCTGCTGACAGTGTCCACCAGGTCCGTTATACAGTATATTATATATATAAGCAGCAGTACGGTAGGCCACGGCTGTACCTACCTCTGTGTCGTCACTCGTCGTCCATAAGTAATATAATACTATACTATCCATCCATCTACATTGTATACCTGTGTTGTTGTTTTTTTCTTCATCCTAGTTTAGCAGTCTGCTGACAGTGTCCACCAGGTCCGTTATACAGTATATTATATATATAAGCAGCAGTACGGTAGGCCACGGCTGTACCTAACTCTGTGTCGTCACTCGTCGTCCATAAGTAATATAATACTATACTATCCATCCATCTACATTGTATACCTGTGGTGTTTTTTTTTTCTTCATACTAGTTTAGCAGTCTGCTGACAGTGTCCACCAGGTCCGTTATACAGTATATTATATATATAAGCAGCAGTACGGTAGGCCACGGCTGTACCTACCTCTGTGTCGTCACTCATCGTCCATAAGTAATATAATACTAGACTATCCATCCATCTACATTGTATACCTGTGGTGGCTTTTAGTTGTGCGCAAAATATGGAGAACAAAAATGTGGAGGTTAAAAAAATAGGGAAAGATCAAGATCCACTTCCACCTCGTGCTGAAGCTGCTGCCACTAGTCATGGCCGAGACGATGAAATGCCATCAACGTCGTCTGCCAAAGGCCGATGCCCAATGTCATAGTACAGAGCATGTAAAATCCAAAACACAAAAGATCAGTAAAAAAATGACCCAAAAATCAAAATTAAAAGTGTCTGAGGAGAAGCGTAAACTTGCCAATATGCCATTTACGGCACGGAGTGGCAAGGAACGGCTGAGGCCCTGGCCTATGTTCATGGCTAGTGGTTCAGCTTCACATGAGGATGGAAGCACTCATCCTCTTGCTAGAAAAAAGAAAAGACTTGCGGCAAAAGCACAGCAAAGAACTGTGCGTTCTTCGAAATCACAAATCCCAAAGGATAGTCCAATTGTGTCGGTTGCGATGCCTGACCTTCCCAACACTGGACGGGAAGAGCTTGCGCCTTCCACCATTTGCAGGCCCCCTGCAAGTGTTGAAAGGAGCACCCGCAGTCCAGTTCCTGATAGTGAAATTGAAGATGTCAGTGTTGAAGTACACCAGGATGAGGATATGGGAGTTGCTGGCGCTGGGGAGGATATTGACAAGGAGGATTCTGATGGTGAGGTGGTTTGTTTAAGTCAGGCACCCGGGGAGACACCTGTTGTCCGTGGGAGGAATATGGCCATTGACATGCCTGGTGAAAACACAAAAAAAAAATCAGCTCTTCAGTGTGGAAGTATTTCAACAGAAATGCGGACAACAGGTGTCAAGCCGTGTGTTGCCTTAGTCAAGCTGTAATAAGTAGGGGTAAGGATGTTAACCACCTCGGAACATCCTCCCTTATACGTCACCTGCAGCGCATTCATAATAAGTCAGTGACAAGTTCAAAAACTTTGGGCGACAGCGGAAGCAGTCCACTGACCAGTAAATCCCTTCCTCTTGTAAAGCTCGCGCAAACCACACCACCAACTCCCTCAGTGTCAATTTCCTCCTTACCCAGGAAAGCCAATAGTCCTGCAGGCCATGTCACTGGCAAGTCTGACGAGTCCTCTCCTGCCTGGGATTCCTCCGATGCATCCTTGAGTGTAACGCCTACTGCTGCTGGCGCTGCTGTTGTTGCTGCTGGGAGTCGATCGTCATCCAAGAGGGGAAGTCGGAAGACCACTTGTACTACTTCCAGTAAGCAATTGACTGTCCAACAGTCCTTTGCGAGGAAGATGAAATATCACAGCAGTCATCCTGTTGCAAAGCGGATAACTCAGGCCTTGACAACTATGTTGGTGTTAGACGTGCGTCCGGTATCCGCCGTTAGTTCACAGGGAACTAGACAATTTCTTGAGGTAGTGTGCCCCCGTTACCAAATACCATCTAGGTTCCACTTCTCTAGGCAGGCGATACCGAGAATGTACACGGACGTCAGAAAAAGACTCACCAGTGTCCTAAAAAATGCAGTTGTACCCAATGTCCACTTAACCACGGACATGTGGACAAGTGGAGCAGGGCAGACTCAGGACTACATGACTGTGACAGCCCACTGGGTAGATGTATTGCCTTCCGCTGCAAGAACAGCAGCGGCGGCACCAGTAGCAGCATCTCGCAAACGCCAACTCGTTCCTAGGCAGGCTACGCTTTGTATCACCGCTTTCCAGAATAGGCACACAGCTGAAAACCTCTTACGGCAACTGAGGAAGATCATCGCAGAATGGCTTACCCCAATTGGACTCTCCTGGGGATTTGTGACATCGGACAAAGCCAGCAATATTGTGAGTGCATTACATCTGGGCAAATTCCAGCACGTCCCATGTTTTGCACATACCTTGAATTTGGTGGTGCAGAATTATTTAAAAACCGACAGGGGCGTGCAAGAGATGCTGTCGGTGGCCAGAAGAATTGCGGGCCACTTTCGGCGTACAGGCACCGCGTACAGAAGACTGGAGCACCACCAAAAACACCTGAACCTGCCCTGCCATCATCTGAAGCAAGAGATGGTAACGAGGTGGAATTCAACCCTCTATATGCTTCAGAGGATGGAGGAGCAGCAAAAGGCCATTCAAGCCTATACATCTGGCCATGATATAGGCAAAGGAGGTGGAATGCACCTGTCTCAAGCGCAGTGGAGAATGATTTCAACTTTGTGCAAGGTTCTGCAACCTTTTGAACTTGCCACACGTGAAGTCAGTTCAGACACTGCCAGCCTGAGTCAGGTCATTCCCCTCATCAGGCTTTTGCAGAAGAAGCTGGAGGCAGTGAAGGAGGAGCTAAAACAGAGCGATTCCGCTAGGCATGTGGGACTTGTGGATGGAGCCCTTCATTCGCTTAACCAGGATTCACGTGTGGTCAATCTGTTGAAATCAGAGCACTACATTTTGGCCACCGTGCTCGATCCTAGATTTAAAACCTACCTTGGATCTCTCTGGTTCAAAGACCTGCTGGTGAGAAAATTGTCAAGTCAAGCGGAACGCGACCCGTCAACATCTCCTCCTTCACATTCTCCCGCAACTGGGGGTGCGAGGAAAAGGCTACGAATTCCGAGCCCACCCGCTGGCGGTGATGCAGGGCAGTCTGGAGCGACTGCTGATGCTGACATCTGGTCCGGACTGAAGGACCTGCCAACGATTACTGACATGTCGTCTACTGTCACTGCATATGATTCTCTCACCATTGAAAGAATGGTGGAGGATTATATGAGTGACCGCATCCAAGTAGGCACGTCAGACAGTCCGTACGTATACTGGCAGGAAAAAGAGGCAATTTGGAGGCCCTTGCACAAACTGGCTTTATTCTACCTAAGTTGCCCTCCCTCCAGAGTGTACTCCGAAAGAGTGTTTAGTGCCGCCGCTCACCTTGTCAGCAATCGGCGTACGAGGTTACTTCCAGAAAATGTGGAGAAGATGATGTTCATTAAAATGAATTATAATCAATTCCTCCATGGAGACATTCACCAGCAGCAATTGCCTCCAGAAAGTACACGGGGACCTGAGATGGTGGATTCCAGTGGGGACGAATTAATAATCTGTGAGGAGGGGGATGTACACAGTGAAAGGGGTGATGAATCGGACGATGATGATGAGGTGGACATCTTGCCTCCGTAGAGCCAGTTTGTGCAAGGAGAGATTGATTGCTTCTTTTTTGGTGGGGGCCCAAACCAACCAGTCATTTCAGTCACAGTCGTGTGGCAGACCCTGTCGCTGAAATGATGGGTTCGTTAAAGTGTGCATGTCCTGTTTTTACAACATAAGGGTGGGTGGGAGGGCCCAAGGACAATTCCATCTTGCACCTCTTTTTTCTTTCATTTTTCTTTGCGTCATGTGCTGTTTGGGGAGTATTTTTTTGAAGGGCCATCCTGCGTGACACTGCAGTGCCACTCCTAGATGGGCCAGGTGTTTGTGTCGGCCACTAGGGTCGCTTAGCTTAGCCATCCAGCGACCTCGGTGCAAATTTTAGGACTAAAAATAATATTGTGAGGTGTGAGGTGTTCAGAATAGACTGAAAATGAGTGGAAATTATGGTTATTGAGGTTAATAATACTATGGGATCAAAATGACCCCCAAATTCTATGATTTAAGCTGTTTTTTAGGGTTTTTTGAAAAAAACACCCGAATCCAAAACACACCCGAATCCGACAAAAAAAATTCGGTGAGGTTTTGCCAAAACGCGTCCGAACCCAAAACACAGCCACGGAACCGAACCCAAAACCAAAACACAAAACCCGAAAAATTTCAGGTGCACATCACTAGTCTCCATGTCTTCCCTCATTCACCAGCAGTGTGTACTGTATGTCCCCACGCCCCCCCCCTCATTCACCAGCAGTGTGTACTGTATGTCTCCATGTCCCCCTCTAATTCACCAGCAGTGTGTACTGTATGTCTCCATGTCCCCCACTCATTCACCAGCAGTGTGTACTGTATGGCTCCATGTCCCCCCTCATTCACCAGCAGTGTGTACTGTATGTCCCCATGTCCCCCCTCATTCACCAGCAGTGTGTACTGTATGTCCCCATGTCCACCCCTCATTCACCAGCAGTGTGTACTGTATGTCCCCATGTCCACCCCTCATTCACCAGCAGTGTGTACTGTATGTCCCCATGTCCACCCCTCATTCACCAGCAGTGTGTACTGTATGTCCCCATGTCCCCCCTCATTCACCAGCAGTGTGTACTGTATGTCCCCATGTCCCCCCCTCAGTCACCAGCAGTGTGTACTGTATGTCCCCATGTCCCCGTCTCATTCACCAGCAGCATGTCTTGTATGTCTCCATGTCCCCCTCTCATTCACCAGCAGTATGTCCTGTATGTCTCCATGTCCTCCCCTCATTCACCAGCAGTGTGTACTGTATGTCTCCATGTCCCCCCCTCATTCACCAGCAGTGTGTACTGTATGTCTCCATGTCCCCCTCTCATTCACCAGCAGTATGTCCTGTATGTCTCCATGTCCTCCCCTCATTCACCAGCAGTGTGTACTGTATGTCCCCACGCCCCCCCCCCCCTCATTCACCAGCAGTGTGTACTGTGTGACTCCATGTCTCCCCCTCTCATTCACCAGCAGTGTGTAATGTATGTCCTCATGTCCCCCTCTCATTCACCAGCAGTATGTCCTGTATGTCTCCATGTCCCCCTCTCATTCACCAGCAGTGTGTACTGTATGTCTCCATGTTCCCCCTCATTCACCAGCAGTGTGTACTGTATATCCCCATGTCCCCCCTCATTCACCAGCAGTGTGTACTGTATGTCTCCATGTCCCCCTCTAATTCACCAGCAGTGTGTACTGTATGTCTCCATGTCCCCCACTCATTCACCAGCAGTGTGTACTGTATGGCTCCATGTCCCCCCTCATTCACCAGCAGTGTGTACTGTATGTCTCCATGTCCCCCTCTAATTCACCAGCAGTGTGTACTGTATGGCTCCATGTCCCCCTCCTCATTCACCAGCAGTGTGTACTGTATGTCTCCATGTCCCCCCCTCATTCACCAGCAGTGTGTACTGTATGTCTCCATGTCCCCCCCTCATTCACCAGCAGTGTGTACTGTATGGGCAATATTTACTAATATTCGTGTTTTGGCCGTTTTGAAGGGTGTTTGAACTCGAATGGTATCGGGTACATTTTACTGCAACTTTTTGAATCCTGATACGATCATTCACTAAGCTGCCGAGTTTTGCACAATCGTTTTTTCCAATGTCGATGTGATTCGTAATATCAGGCAGTGTTTTACGGGAGTGATGAGTAAAACACTGCCTGAAAAAACACAAGGAATCCCGGCCGGATCTGTGAGATGCGTGCAGGACTTCATTGTGTACCTTAAAAAGTTGATTAAAGTCTTTAAAAATCTGAAAAAAATTGCGTGGGGTCCGCCCTCCTAAGCACAACCAGCCTCGGGCTCTTTGAGCCGGTCCTGGTTGATAAAATATGGGGGAAAAAATTACAGGGGTCCCCCCATATTTAATCAACCAGCACCGGGCTCTGGTCCTGGTCCTGGTTCCAAAAATACGGGGGACAAAAAGCGTAGGGGTCCCCCGTATTTCTGAAACCAGCATCGGGCTCCATTAGCTGGGGAGATAATGCCACAGCCGGGGGACACTTTGATATCGGTCCCTGCGGCCGTGCCATTAAAACCCCAACTAGTAACCCCTGGCCGGGGTACCCTGGAGGAGTGGGGACCCCTTCAATCAAGGGGTCCCACCCTCCAGCCACCCAAGGGCCAGGGGTGAAGCCCGAGGCTGTCCCCCCCATCCAAGGGCGGCGGATGGGGGGCTGATAGCCAAGTGTGAAATTGTGAATATTGTTTTTAGTAGCAGTACTACAAGTCCCAGCAAGCCTCCCCCGCAAGCTGGTACTTGGAGAACCACAAGTACCAGCATGCGGTGGAAAACCGGGCCCGCTGGTACCTGTAGTAGTACTACTACTAAAAAAATACCCCAATAAAAACAGGACACACACACCGTGACAGTACAACTTTATTACTTACATGCACACCAACATACACACATACTTACCTATGTTCCCACGAGGCTCGGACCTCTTCTCCATGTAGAATCCTAGGGGTACCTGTAAAAAATTATACTCACATAATCCAGTGAAGAATCCTGCCTTTGAATAATCCACGTACTTGGCAAAAAAACAAAACGCAAACCCGACCACGCACTGAAAGGGGTCCCATGTTTACACATGGGACCCCTTTCCCCGACTGCCAGGACCCCCCCCCCTGACTCCTGTCAAAGAGGGTCCCTTCAGCCAATCAGGGAGCGCCACGTCGTGGCACCCTCCTGATTGGCTGTGTGCTCCTGTAGTGTCTGTCAGGCATCACACGGCAGTGATACAATGTAGCGCCTATGCGCTCCATTGTAGCCAATGGTGGGAACTTTGCGGTCAGCGGTGAGGTTACTTTCGGTCAACTAAGCGACACAAGTGGCCGACACAAACACCTGGCCCATCTAGGAGTGGCACTGCAGTGTCAATCAAGACAGGGTGGCATTTCCAAAAAATTGTCCCCATACAGCACATGATACAAAGAAAAAAAGAGGCGCACCAAGGTGGCTGTGTGACTAAGCTAAGCGACACAAGTGGCCGACACAAACACCTGGCCCATCTAGGAGTGGCACTGCAGTGTCAATCCATCGTACTGGGTGTATACACAACCGCCCCCACACTGAAATTGTGTGGACAGGTGTGTATACTCTCTGGCGCCAGTAACTGCTGAACTGAAGGAGATTTCAATAATAGCGAGGACTGCTGCTCCTAATTATAGGGATAATTGCAATCCCTATATGAAACAAAAAACACACAAACTACCCACAAGGGTGTGACCCCCTGTGGAAAATCAGGAGCGCTGACCTCACTAATTATAGGAGACAAGTAAATAATGATTACAATAATGCTGTTTGGAATATAAAATATACAAATTATAATTTATTAACATATAATGCTGCAGCATAAATGACATACATTAAGACCATGATAAATATGTGTGTGAGCTTCTAATGCAAATGCTCCACATATACTGATAAAAAATTAAAAACTAACTAAAAAACCGAGGCTTGGATTTCCACTATGGATTTCATGAAGTCCACTTGATTCATTAATGGACCAGCTGATTCAGCATTTTTAGACACTAGTTGCATTCATGTGTCTATAATTCATCAGTGTCCCGAACAAATGTGTGCACACATATATTGATTCCAATAGGCAATTACCGTGTATAGTTGGACCTTTATATCACCTCAAAGATCAGCCTGTTAGGATGATTCCAATTAGAAAAGCTCCCTCTGCTGGTGCTTGTCCATTAATTGCAGATTATCTGGAGACTGTATTCACAGGATTTCATCCACAGCTCTCCGGCTCCCTCTGCTGACGATTAGCCGAAATTGCAGGTAAAAGGCTGCTATCGTAGCCACGAGCCGGTGATCACTTCAAACAAATAAGCGGTGATTACCACTGATGATGATGGTCCCTTCAAAAACGCGTTTCTCCGCCTTCCACACTCAGCGGCTTCCTCAGGAAGCCGCTGAGTGTGGAAGGCGGAGAAACGCGTTTTTGAAGGGACCATCATCATCAGTGGTAATCACCGCTTATTTGTTTGAAGTGATCACCGGCTCGTGGCTACGATAGCAGCCTTTTACCTGCAATTTCGGCTAATCGTCAGCAGAGGGAGCCGGAGAGCTGTGGATGAAATCCTGTGAATACAGTCTCCAGATAATCTGCAATTAATGGACAAGCACCAGCAGAGGGAGCTTTTCTAATTGGAATCATCCTAACAGGCTGATCTTTGAGGTGATATAAAGGTCCAACTATACACGGTAATTGCCTATTGGAATCAATATATGTGTGCACACATTTGTTCGGGACACTGATGAATTATAGACACATGAATGCAACTAGTGTCTAAAAATGCTGAATCAGCTGGTCCATTAATGAATCAAGTGGACTTCATGAAATCCATAGTGGAAATCCAAGCCTCGGTTTTTTAGTTAGTTTTTAATTTTTAATTTTTTTATCAGTATATGTGGAGCATTTGCATTAGAAGCTCACACACATATTTATCATGGTCTTAATGTATGTCATTTATGCTGCAGCATTATATGTTAATAAATTATAATTTGTATATTTTATATTCCAAACAGCATTATTGTAATCATTATTTACTTGTCTCCTATAATTAGTGAGGTCAGCGCTCCTGATTTTCCACAGGGGGTCACACCCTTGTGGGTAGTTTGTGTGTTCAGTGTCAATCCAGACAGGATGGCACTTCCAAAAAATTGTCCCCAAACAGCACATGATGCAAAGAAAAAAAGAGGCGCACCAAGGTGGCTGTGTGACTAAGCTAAGCGACACAAGTGGCCGACACATACACCTGGCCCATCTAGGAGTGGCACTGCAGTGTCAGGCAGGATGGCACTTCCAAAAAATTGTCCCCAAACAGCACATGATGCAAAGAAAAAAAGAGGCGGACCAAGGTGGCTGTGTGACTAAGCTAAGCAACACAAGTGTCCGACACAAACACCTGGCCCATCTAGGAGTGGCACTGCAGTGTCAATCAAGACAGGATGGCACTTCCAAAAAATAGTCTCCAAACAGCACATGATGCAAAGGAAAAAATAAACGCACCAAGGTCGCTGTGTGACTAAGCTAAGGGACACAAGTGGCCGACACAAACACCTGGCCCATCTAGGAGTGGCACTGCAGTGCCAGGCAGGATGGCACTTCCAAAAAATTGTCCCCAAACAGCACATGATGCAAAGAAAAAAAGAGGCGCACCAAGGTGGCTGTGTGACTAAGCTAAGCGACACAAGTGGCCGACACAAACACCTGGCCCACCTAGGAGTGGCACTGCAGTGTCAATCAAGACAGGATGGCACTTCCAAAAAATTGTCCCCAAACAGCACATGATGCAAAGAAAAAAAGAGGCGCACCAAGGAGGCTGTGTGACTAAGCTAAGCGACACAAGTGGCCGACACAAACACCTGGCCCATCTAGGAGTGGCACTGCAGTGTCAATCAAGACAGGATGGCACTTCCAAAAAATTGTCCCCAAACAGCACATGATGCAAAGAAAAAAAGAGGCGCACCAAGGTCGCTGTATGACTAAGCTAAGCGACACATGTGGCCGACACAAACACCTGGCCCATCTAGGAGTGGCACTGCAGTGTCAGGCAGGATGGCACTTCCAAAAAATTGTCCCCAAACAGCACATAATGCAAAGAAAAAAAGAGGCGCACCAAGGTCGCTGTGTGACTAAGCTTAGCGACACAGGTGGCCGACACAAACACCTGGCCCATCTAGGAGTGGCACTGCAGTGTCAATCAAGACAGGATGGCACTTCCAAAAAATTGTCCCCAAACAGCACATGATGCAAAGAAAAAAAAGAGGCGCACCAAGGTCGCTGTGTGACTAAGCTAAGCGACACAAGTGGCCGACACAAACACCTGGCCCATCTAGGAGTGGCACTGCAGTGTCAGGCAGGATGGCACTTCCAAAAAATTGTCCCCAAACAGCACATGATGCAAAGAAAAAAAGAGGCGCACCAAGGTGGCTGTGTGACTAAGCTAAGCAACACAAGTGGCCGACACAAACACCTGGCCCATCTAGGAGTGGCACTGCAGTGTCAGGCAGGATGGCCCTTCCAAAAAATAGTCCCCAAACAGCACATGATGCAAAGAAAAATGAAAGAAAAAAGAGGTGCAAGATGGAATTGTCCTTGGGCCCTCCCACCCACCCTTATGTTGTATAAACAGGACATGCACACTTTAACGAACCCATCATTTCAGCGACAGGGTCTGCCACACGACTGTGACTGAAATGACTGGTTGGTTTGTGCCCCCACCAAAAAAGAAGCAATCAATCTCTCCTTGCACAAACTGGCTCTACAGAGGCAAGATGTCCACCTCATCATCATCCTCCGATTCCTCACCCCTTTCACTGTGTACATCCCCCTCCTCACAGATTATTAATTCGTCCCCACTGGAATCCACCATCTCAGGTCCCCGTGTACTTTCTGGAGGCAATTGCTGCTGGTGAATGTCTCCACGGAGGAATTGATTATAATTCATTTTGATGAACATCATCTTCTCCACATTTTCTGGAAGTAACCTCGTACGCCAATTGCTGACAAGGTGAGCGGCTGCACTAAACACTCTTTCGGAGTACACACTGGAGGGAGGGCAATTTAGGTAGAATAAAGCCAGTTTGTGCAAGGGCCTCCAAATTGCCTCTTTTTCCTGCCAGTATACGTACGGACTGTCTGACGTGCCTACTTGGATGCGGTCACTCATATAATCCTCCACCATTCTTTTCATGGTGAGAGAATCATATGCAGTGACAGTAGACGACATGTCAGTAATCATTGGCAGGTCCTTCAGTCCGGACCAGATGTCAGCACTCGCTCCAGACTGCCCTGCATCACCGCCAGCGGGTGGGCTAGGAATTCTTAGCCTTTTCCTCGCACCTCCAGTTGCGGGAGAATGTGAAGGAGGAGATGTTGACGGGTCACGTTCCGCTTGACTTGACAATTTTCTCACCAGCAGGTCTTTGAACCTCTGCAGACTTATGTCTGCCGGAAAGAGAGATACAACGTAGGTTTTAAATCTAGGATCGAGCACGGTGGCCAAAATGTAGTGCTCTGATTTTAACAGATTGACCACCCGTGAATCCTGGTTAAGCGAATTAAGGGCTCCATCCACAAGTCCCACATGCCTAGCGGAATCGCTCTGTTTTAGCTCCTCCTTCAATGTCTCCAGCTTCTTCTGCAAAAGCCTGATGAGGGGAATGACCTGACTCTGGCTGGCATTGTCTGAACTGACTTCACGTGTGGCAAGTTCAAAGGGTTGCAGAACCTTGCACAATGTTGAAATCATTCTCCACTGCGCTTGAGTCAGGTGCATTCCCCCTCCTTTGCCTATATCGTGGGCAGATGTATAGGCTTGAATGGCCTTTTGCTGCTCCTCCATCCTCTGAAGCATATAGAGGGTTGAATTCCACCTCGCTACCACCTCTTGCTTCAGATGATGGCAGGGCAGGTTCAGGAATGTTTGGTGGTGCTCCAGTCTTCTGTACGCGGTGCCTGAATGCCGAAAGTGGCCCGCAATTCTTCGGGCCACCGACAGCATCTCTTGCACGCCCCTGTCGTTTTTTAAATAATTCTGCACCACCAAATTCAAGGTATGTGCAAAACATGGGACGTGCTGGAATTTGCCCAGATGTAATGCACGCACAATATTGCTGGCGTTGTCCGATGTCACAAATCCCCAGGAGAGTCCAATTGGGGTAAGCCATTCTGCGATGATCTTCCTCAGTTGCCGTAAGAGGTTGTCAGCTGTGTGCCTATTCTGGAAAGCGGTGATACAAAGCGTAGCCTGCCTAGGAACGAGTTGGCGTTTGCGAGATGCTGCTACTGGTGCCGCCGCTGCTGTTCTTGCTGCGGGAGGCAATACATCTACCCAGTGGGCTGTCACAGTCATATAGTCGTGAGTCTGCCCTGCTCCACTTGTCCACATGTCCGTGGTTAAGTGGACTTTGGGTACAACTGCATTTTTTAGGACACTGGTGAGTCTTTTTCTGAGGTCTGTGTACATTTTCGGTATCGCCTGCCTAGAGAAATGGAACCTAGATGGTATTTGGTACCGGGGACACAGTACCTCAATCAAGTCTATAGTTGCCTCTGAATTAACGATGGATACCGGAAACACGTTTCTCACCGCCCAGGCTGCCAAGGCCTGAGTTATCTGCTTTGCAGCAGGATGACTGCTGTGATATTTCATCTTCCTCGCAAAGGACTGTTGGACAGTCAATTGCTTACTGGAAGTAGTACAAGTGGTCTTCCGACTTCCCCTCTTGGATGACGATCGACTCCCAGCAGCAACAACAGCAGCGCCAGCAGCAGTAGGCGTTACACTGAAGGATGCATCGGAGGAATCCCAGGCAGGAGAGGACTCGTCAGACTTGACAGTGACATGGCTGCAGGACTATTGGCTTTCCTGGGTAAGGAGGAAATTGACACTGAGGGAGTTGGTGGTGTGGTTTGCAGGAGCTTGGTTACAAGAGGAAGGGATTTAGTGGTCAGTGGACTGCTTCCGCTGTCACCCAAAGTTTTTGAACTTGTCACTGACTTATGATGAATGCGCTGCAGGTGACATATAAGGGAGGATGTTCCGAGGTGGTTAACGTCCTTACCCCTACTTATTACAGCTTGACAAAGGCAACACACGGCTTGACACCTGTTGTCCGCATTTGTGTTGAAATAATTCCACACCGAAGAGCTGATTTTTTTTGTATTTTGACCAGGCATGTCAATGGCCATATTCATCCCACGGACAACAGGTGTCTCCCCGGGTGCCTGACTTAAACAAACCACCTCACCATCAGAATCCTCCTTGTCAATTTCCTCCCCAGCGCCAGCAACACCCATATCCTCATCCTGGTGTACTTCAACAGTGACATCTTCAATTTGACTATCAGGAACTGGACTGCGGGTGCTCCTTCCAGCACTTGCAGGGGGCGTGCAAATGGTGGAAGGCGCAAGCTCTTCCCGTCCAGTGTTGGGAAGGTCAGGCATCGCAACCGACACAATTGGACTCTCCTTGGGGATTTGTGATTTAGAAGAACGCACAGTTCTTTGCTGTGCTTTTGCCAGCTTAAGTCTTTTCTTTTTTCTAGCGAGAGGATGAGTGCTTCCATCCTCATGTGAAGCTGAACCACTAGCCATGAACATAGGCCAGGGCCTCAGCCGTTCCTTGCCACTCCGTGTCGTAAATGGCATATTGGCATGTTTACGCTTCTCCTCAGACGCTTTTAATTTAGATTTTTGGGTCATTTTACTGAACTTTTGTGTTTTGGATTTTACATGCTCTCTACTATGACATTGGGCATCGGCCTTGGCAGACGACGTTGATGGCATTTCATCATCTCGGCCATGACTAGTGGCAGCAGCTTCAGCACGAGGTGGAAGTGGATCTTGATCTTTCCCTATTTTAACCTCCACATTTTTGTTCTCCATTTTTTAATGTATGGAATTATATGCCAGTATCAATAGCAATGGCCTACTACTATATTTACTGCGCAAAACTAAAATGCACCACAGGTATAGAATGTAGATGGATAGTATACTTAATGGATGACGAGTGACGACACAGAGGTAGGTACAGCAGTGGCCTACCGTACTGCTATATATAGTATACTGGTGGACACTGTCAGCAAACTGCAAAACTAAAATGCACTACAGGTATAGAATGTAGATGGATAGTATACTTAATGGATGACGAGTGACGACACAAAGGTAGGTACAGCAGTGGCCTACCGTACTGCTATATATAGTATACTGGTGGACACTGTCAGCAAACTGCAAAACTAAAATGCACCACAGGTATAGAATGTAGATGGATAGTATACTTAATGGATGACGAGTGACGACACAGAGGTAGGTACAGCAGTGGCCTACCGTACTGCTATATATAGTATACTGGTGGACACTGTCAGCAAACTGCAAAACTAAAATGCACCACAGGTATAGAATGTAGATGGATAGTATACTTAATGGATGACGAGTGACGACACAGAGGTAGGTACAGCAGTGGCCTACCGTATTGCTATATATAGTATACTGGTGGATACTGTCAGCAAACTGCAAAACTAAAATGCACCACAGGTATAGAATGTAGATGGATAGTATACTTAATGGATGACGAGTGACGACACAGAGGTAGGTACAGCAGTGGCCTACCGTACTGCTATATATAGTATACTGGTGGACACTGTGTCAGCAAACTGCAAAACTAAAATGCACCACAGGTATAGAATGTAGATGGATAGTATACTTAATGGATGACGAGTGATGACACAGAGGTAGGTACAGCAGTGGCCTACCGTACTGCTATATATAGTATACTGGTGGACACTGTGTTAGCAAACTGCAAAACTGAAATGCACCACAGGTATAGAATGTAGATGGATAGTATACTTAATGGATGACAACACAGAGGTAGGTACAGCAGTGGCCTACCGTACTGCTATATTTAGTATACTGGTGGACACTGTGTCAGCAAGCTGCAAAACTAAAATGCACCACAGGTATAGAATGTAGATGGATAGTATACTTAATGGATGACGAGTGACGACACAGAGGTAGGTACAGCAGTGGCCTACCGTACTGCTATATATAGTATACTGGTGGACACTGTGTCAGCAAACTGCAAAACTAAAATGCACCACAGGTATAGAATGTAGATGGATAGTATACTTAGTGGATGACGAGTGACGACACAGAGGTAGGTACAGCAGTGGCCTACCGTACTGCTATATATAGTATACTGGTGGACACTGTCAGCAAACTGCAAAACTAAAATGCACCACAGGTATAGAATGTAGATGGATAGTATACTTAATGGATGACGACACAGAGGTAGGTACAGCAGTGGCCTACCGTACTGCTATAAGTATATATAGTATACTGGTGGACACTGTCAGCAAACTGCAAAACTAAAATGCACCACAGGTATAGAATGTAGATGGATAGTATACTTAATGGATGACGAGTGACGACACAGAGGTAGGTACAGCAGTGGCCTACCGTACTGCTATATATAGTACACTGGTGGACACTGTGTCAGTAAACTGCAAAACTAAAATGCACCACAGGTATAGAATGTAGATGGATAGTATACTTAATGGATGACGAGTGACGGCACAGAGGTAGGTACAGCAGTGGCCTACCGTACTGCTATATATAGTATACTGGTGGACACTGTCGGCAAACTGCAAAACTAAAATGCACCACAGGTATAGAATGTAGATGGATAGTATACTTAATGGATGACGAGTGACGACATAGAGGTAGGTACAGCAGTGGTCTACCGTACTGCTATATATAGTATACTGGTGGACACTGTCAGCAAACTGCAAAACTAAAATGCACCACAGGTATAGAATGTAGATGGATAGTATACTTAATGGATGACGAGTGACGACACAGAGGTAGGTACAGCAGTGGCCTACCGTACTGCTATATATAGTATACTGGTGGACACTGTGTCAGCAAACTGCAAAACTAAAATGCACCACAGGTATAGAATGTAGATGGATAGTATACTTAATGGATGACGAGTGATGACACAGAGGTAGGTACAGCAGTGGCCTACCGTACTGCTATATATAGTATACTGGTGGACACTGTCAGCAAACTGCAAAACTAAAATGCACCACAGGTATAGAATGTAGATAAATAGTATACTTAATGGATGACGACACAGAGGTAGGTACAGCAGTGGCCTACCGTACTGCTATAAGTATATATAGTATACTGGTGGACACTGTCAGCAAACTGCAAAACTAAAATGCACCACAGGTATAGAATGTAGATGGATAGTATACTTAATGGATGACGAGTGACGACACAGAGGTAGGTACAGCAGTGGCCTACCGTACTGCTATATATAGTACACTGGTGGACACTGTGTCAGTAAACTGCAAAACTAAAATGCACCACAGGTATAGAATGTAGATGGATAGTTTACTTAATGGATGACGAGTGACGACACAGAGGTAGGTACAGCAGTGGCCTACCGTACTGCTATATATAGTATACTGGTGGACACTGTGTCAGCAAACTGCAAAACTAAAATGCACCACAGGTATAGAATGTAGATGGATAGTATACTTAATGGATGACGAGTGACGACACAGAGGTAGGTACAGCAGTGGCCTACCGTACTGCTATATATAGTATACTGGTGGACACTGTCAGCAAACTGCAAAACTAAAATGCACCACAGGTATAGAATGTAGATGGATAGTATACTTAATGGATGACGAGTGACGACACAGAGGTAGGTACAGCAGTGGCTTACCGTACTGCTATATATAGTATACTGGTGGACACTGTCAGCAAACTGCAAAACTAAAATGCACCACAGGTATAGAATGTAGATGGATAGTATACTTAATGGATGACGACACAGAGGTAGGTACAGCAGTGGCCTACCGTACTGCTATAAGTATATATAGTATACTGGTGGACACTGTCAGCAAACTGCAAAACTAAAATGCACCACAGGTATAGAATGTAGATGGATAGTATACTTAATGGATGACGAGTGACGACACAGAGGTAGGTACAGCAGTGGCCTACCGTACTGCTATATATAGTACACTGGTGGACACTGTGTCAGTAAACTGCAAAACTAAAATGCACCACAGGTATAGAATGTAGATGGATAGTATACTTAATGGATGACGAGTGACGGCACAGAGGTAGGTACAGCAGTGGCCTACCGTACTGCTATATATAGTATACTGGTGGACACTGTCAGCAAACTGCAAAACTAAAATGCACCACAGGTATAGAATGTAGATGGATAGTATACTTAATGGATGACGAGTGACGACATAGAGGTAGGTACAGCAGTGGTCTACCGTACTGCTATATATAGTATACTGGTGGACACTGTCAGCAAACTGCAAAACTAAAATGCACCACAGGTATAGAATGTAGATGGATAGTATACTTAATGGATGACGAGTGACGACACAGAGGTAGGTACAGCAGTGGCCTACCGTACTGCAATATATAGTATACTGGTGGACACTGTCAGCAAACTGCAAAACTAAAATGCACCACAGGTATAGAATGTAGATGGATAGTATACTTAATGGATGACGACACAGAGGTAGGTACAGCAGTGGCCTACCGTACTGCTATAAGTATATATAGTATACTGGTGGACACTGTCAGCAAACTGCAAAACTAAAATGCACCACAGGTATAGAATGTAGATGGATAGTATACTTAATGGATGATGAGTGACGACACAGAGGTAGGTACAGCAGTGGCCTACCGTACTGCTATATATAGTATACTGGTGGACACTGTGTCAGCAAACTGCAAAACTAAAATGCACCACAGGTATAGAATGTAGATGGATAGTATACTTAATGGATGACGAGTGACGACACAGAGGTAGGTACAGCAGTGGCCTACCGTACTGCTATATATAGTATACTGGTGGACACTGCCAGCAAACTGCAAAACTAAAATGCACCACAGGTATAGAATGTAGATGGATAGTATACTTAATGGATGACGAGTGACGACATAGAGGTAGGTACAGCAGTGGCCTACCGTACTGCTATAAGTATATATAGTATACTGGTGGACACTGTCAGCAAACTGCAAAACTAAAATGTACCACAGGTATAGAATGTAGATGGATAGTATACTTAATGGATGACGAGTGACTACACAGAGGTAGGTACAGCAGTGGCCTACCGTACTGCTATATATAGTATACTGGTGGACACTGCCAGCAAACTGCAAAACTAAAATGCACCACAGGTATAGAATGTAGATGGATAGTATACTTAATGGATGACGAGTGACGACATAGAGGTAGGTACAGCAGTGGCCTACCGTACTGCTATATATAGTATACTGGTGGACACTGTCAGCAAACTGCAAAACTAAAATGCACCACAGGTATAGAATGTAGATGGATAGTATACTTAATGGATGACGACACAGAGGTAGGTACAGCAGTGGCCTACCGTACTGCTATATATAGTATACTGGTGGACACTGTGTCAGCAAACTGCAAAACTAAAATGCACCACAGGTATAGAATGTAGATGGATAGTATACTTAATGGATGACGAGTGACGACACAGAGGTAGGTACAGCAGTGGCCTACCATACTGCTATATATAGTATACTGGTGGACACTGTCAGCAAACTGCAAAACTAAAATGCACCACAGTTATAGAATGTAGATGGATAGTATACTTAATGGATGACGACACAGAGGTAGGTACAGCAGTAGCCTACCGTACTGCTATAAGTATATATAGTATACTGGTGGACACTGTCAGCAAACTGCAAAACTAAAATGCACCACAGGTATAGAATGTAGATGGATAGTATACTTAATGGATGGCGAGTGACGACACAGAGGTAGGTACAACAGTGGCCTACCGTACTGCTATATATAGTATACTGGTGGACACTGTGTTAGCAAACTGCAAAACTAAAATGCACCACAGGTATAGAATGTAGATGGATAGTGTACTTAATGGATTACGACACAGAGGTAGGTACAGCAGTGGCCTACCGTACTGCTATAAGTATATATAGTATACTGGTGGACACTGTCAGCAAACTGCAAAACTAAAATGCACCACAGGTATAGAATGTAGATGGATAGTATACTTAATGGATGACGAGTGACGACACAGAGGTAGGTACAGCAGTGGCCTACCGTACTGCTATATATAGTATACTGGTGGACACTGTGTCAGCAAACTGCAAAACTAAAATGCACCACAGGTATAGAATGTAGATGGATAGTATACTTAATGGATGACGACACAGAGGTAGGTACAGCAGTGGCCTACCGTACTGCTATAAGTATATATAGTATACTGGTTGACACTGTCAGCAAACTGCAAAACTAAAATGCACCACAGGTATAGAATGTAGATGGATAGTATACTAAATGGATGACGAGTGATGACACAGAGGTAGGTACAGCAATGGCCTACCGTACTGCTATATATAGTATACTGGTGGTCACTGTGTCAGCAAACTGCAATACTAAAATGCACCACAGGTATAGAATGTAGATGGATAGTATACTTAATGGATGACGACACAGAGGTAGGTACAGCAGTGGCCTACCGTACTGCTATATATAGTATACTGGTGGTCACTGTGTCAGCAAACTGCAAAACTAAAATGCACCACAGGTATAGAATGTAGATGGATAGTATACTTAATGGATGACGACACAGAGGTAGGTACAGCAGTGCACTCTGCACTGTACTCCTCCTATATAATATTAATTATACTGGTGGTCTCCAATCCCCACAATAAAGCAGCACACTGAGCACAGATATGGAGTGTTTTTCAGGCAGACAACGTATACTGATGGTCACTGTCAGCAAAACTCTGCACTGTACTCCTGCTATATAATACAGCTGCTCCCCAGTCCCCACAATTAAGCAGTGTGAGCACAGATATATTATGCAGCACACTGAGCACAGATATGGTATGGAGCGTTTTTTTCAGGTAGAGAACGGATAACTGGTGGTCACTGATCAGCAAAACTCTGCACTGTACTCCTCCTAACAGCTGCTCCCCAGTCCTCACCACAAGTAAGCAATAAACCAATCAACTTCAACAATAAACGGAGAGGACGCCAGCCACGTCCTCTCCCTATCATCTCCAATGCACGAGTGAAAATGGCGGCGACGCGCGCTGCTTATATAGAATCCGAATCTCGCGAGAATCCGACAGTGGGATGATGACGTTCGGGCGCGCTCGGGTTAGCCGAGCAAGGCGGGAAGGTTCTAACCTGCCTCGGACCCGTGTAAAAAAGGTGAAGTTCGGGGGGGTTCGAATCCTGAAAAATATCAGTGTCTTTTCTTCAACAAGTAGATCTTACTAACTTTGGGACTCATTTACAATTTAGATGTAAGTTATTTTTATGACACGCCTCTCAGATGTAACAATTAGAGTTTATTTTCTTTACAATTGTGAAAACTAAAAACTTAATAAATATAATTCTATTTTCCTTTGCCCAATATCAATGCATGAACTTTGTTATAATGGCACACACATGTGGTAACTAGGGATGAGTGGGTTCGGTTCTCAGAGAACCGAACCCTACCGAACTTCACGCTCCGTGCCTGGATCGGAGTCAGGCTCGGGTTTTCCTGCCTGACTCGGAAACCAGAACGAGGCAAAACGTCATCATCCCGCTGTCGAATTCTTGCGAGATTTGGATTCCATATAAGGAGCCGCGCGTCGCCGGCATTTTCACTCCGGCATTGGAGAGTGTAGAGAGAGGACATGTCTCCGTCCTCAGTGTCCGTGTCTTGTGCTGAATCAGTCCAGTCACAGTGGTGGTGTCCTCTGCTGCCATATGTCCAGTGCTGCTGTATAGGGTGCTGTGTTGTGCTGCATCAGATCAGGGTGGTGTATTGTGCTGCATCAGTCCAGTCACAGGTGGTGGTGTCCTCTGCTGCCATATGTCCGGTGCTGCTGTACAGGGTGCTGTAATGTGCTGCATCAGATCAGCATGGTGGTGTATTGTGCTGCATCAGTCCAGTCACAGGTGGTGGTGTCCTCTGCTGCCATATGTCCGGTGCTGCTGTATAATAAGTCCCTTACAGTGTCGCTGTGTTGTCCTGCATCAGACCAGTGGTAGTGTGCTGTGCATCAGTCACATTGGCGTTTCTATAATGGGTGCAGTGTGTGCGGTGCACACGGGCCCCTGAGTCACGGGGGGGCCCACACCTCACACACTGCACCCATTTCTCCTATACTTACCTTTCTGGAGTCCATCGCTGATCGTGTGTGGGCCCCCTCCTCTCCCGTAGCCGTCACGCCGCTGCTAGCGCACTGACCACTAGAGACTCTGGCACAGTTCCAGAGTCTACAGCACATGCGCAGGACTCCGGAAAAATGTTGCGGCTGCCATTTCTCGTAGTCCTGCGCATGCGCTGTAGACTCTGGCACTGTGCCAGAGTCTACAGCGCTGAGAGCGCTAGCTGCGGCGTGACGGCTACGGGAGAGGAGGGGGCCCACACACGGAGTCTGCACACGGGTCCTCTCCTCTCTAGAGACGCCCCTGATCAGTCAGTCAGTCCAGTGACCATTCATAGTGGTGTCCTCTGCTGCCATATGCCCAGTGCTGCTGTATAAATCCAGTCCATTGCAGTGGTGCTGTGTTGTCCTGCATCAGTCCAGTGGTACTGCCATTTAATTCCAGTTTTTATGTTTTTTTCAAAAATCATCCAGTATCCAAAACCAAAACACGAAAGGGTGGTTTTGGCAAAACCAAGCCAAAACACGAAAGTGGAATTAGAACCAAAACCAAAATACAAAACACGAAAAGTGCCCGCCGCACATCTCTAGTGGTAACCCTATATCCAGAAAAACAATTTTGGGGTAAAATATGGGCCCTCATTCCGAGTTGATCGGTCGGTATTTTTCATCGCATCGCAATGAAAATCCGCTTAGTACGCATGCGCAATATTCGCACTGCGACTGCGCCAAGTAATTTAACAATGAAGATAGTATTTTTACTCACGGCTTTTTCATCGCTCCGGCGATCGTAATGTGATTGACAGGAAATGGGTGTTACTGGGCGGAAACACGGCGTTTTAGGGGCGTGTGGATGAAAACGCTACCGTTTCCGGAAAAAACGCAGGAGTGGCTGGAGAAACGGAGGAGTGTCTGGGCGAACGCTGGGTGTGTTTGTGACGTCAAACCAGGAACGACAAGCACTGAACTGATCGCACAGGCAGAGTAAGTCTGAAGCTACTCTGAAACTGCTAAGTAGTTTGTAATCGCAATATTGCGAATACATCGGTCGCAATTTTAAGAAGCTAAGATACACTCCCAGTAGGCGTAGGCTTAGCGTGTGTAACTCTGCTAAATTCGCCTTGCGACCGATCAACTCGGAATGAGGGCCATGGTTGGAATATGTAAGCAAGCTTTGGCAAATCTTGTTTTGCTATTTTTGGCTATAAATGTAACCCTATGCTAATAAACTAGAAATCCAATGAAGTTCTGGTCTAATCATTTATTTTTTAATCACACAAAAATGCAGTGTACAGTACTACATACACCCAATACTCTGAGGAAGATGTGCCATTGCAAAGCCTGTTTTCCTGCAAACATGAAGAATGAGAGGCCACTGCTGGCCACATGTGGTACTACAGCTATACTTGTCACATTGGAGCTGAGGCAGGTTACTGCGCCAGTTTGTGGGGGTAATTCAGACCTGATTGCTGTTGTGTGATTTTCAAACGACTTTGCATGCGTGTGGACCATAATGCGCAAGCGCGGGGCCAAACTGCGAAATAAATCAGCATCTTTTTTGACCACTAGGTGAACGCAGGTTGATTGACAGGAAGCGGGCATGTGGGGGTAGTAACTGGACGTTTTCTGGGAAAATGCAGGCGTACCCAACCGTTTTCAGGGTGGATGTGTGATGTCAACTCTGGCCCGATCAGCCTGATTCTATCGCACTGTAGGAGTAAGTCCCGGTCTACGCACAGACTGCACAGACTGGAAAAATCATTCGATAGTGAGTCAGTTGCGAACGGATTTTCAGCTGACCGGCGTTTGCAAAGCTTTTCGAAGGGTGTATGCAGACTTGCACGGGGCAGAATTTCACTCTGTCTGTGCGGTGACAATCTGATAGCAGATCTCTGCAAATTCGCAGCGGAGCGATAAAGTCTGAATTAGGCCCTGTGATGCTTATCTTGAGTGATTTCATCGTGCGCAAATGTCACTATGCAGACCAACACAAATTTTAAATGTATCAAACTTTGATAAAGCTTCACTAAGGGATATATACCTGCTAGGAGACATAACTTTTGCTCCTACCCTGTACACTGACGATGATAACGGATAATAAACCATGAGCATATTCTGGCAATGCAGCACATCATGCATCTCCAGATATGTACGGATCTACGTACTTGCTGAAAACTCCCCACTATTTTTGCATGCACTTTTAGTAATTTACAACCATTTTGCCAACAACACTGCGTGAGCCTCATTACTTCAGGTTTTCTGACCCTGATGCAACATGGGAACGCCCCTAATTGGGTATAATTGGATATATGGGCTTTCACAGTGACCCTAAACCAGTTCATGCCATTTCTGCATAGGTCTACAGGGTGGCTGGTTGAGACATTTTCCTGGTCACTGATCTTCATGACTTGTAGGAGAATGCACCAAACTACATATTTAATCTCTGCTAAAACAGGTTTTATGCATTCCTACCACTCTTAAGTGACCTATTTATCAAGGAATGCAAAGCCATGAGCCAATACATCAATCTAACCCTCCGCAATTTGACATTGGTGAAAAACAACTGACAGTAGCGACGCTGCTAAGAGGTCATGTCTAATGGTAGCTCCACACCAGTCAGTGTGTGCTGGCCGAGGTAGGAGTGGGCAGCTGTGCCTGGTGATGCCCCTCTGGAACAATGGCATCCTAGATATTCAACTATATGGCCTATGCCCAGGGCTGGGCCTGTCAGCAGTGTGCAACCACGAGGGCTGGAGGAGGCGGAGGGATTCAGATAGATCCCTCTTCCCACTCCACACGCTCTAACTGTAGGTAGGGCTAGGCTAACAACATCTGAAGATGACATTAGCTTCCAAAGTCAAGATATTACAGATATGCAGGAGATCTCACTACCTTAATCAATAGATAACATTTTGTTAATAAATTTGGTACTTGCTTATAAACATGCAGAACCTGATTACTGTGCCAGCCACATTGAGATTTAGGAAATTTCATGCACATTATAGATATATACTGGTAATCTCACCTGCCAACGTCAAGGCATCTCCCTTAGGTGGGTCCTTAACCTTACAAGTCTCCATTTCTCCATTACACGTAAGGTGGGTACATACTAGGCGATGTGCTCTATTAGCGACGTTGCCTAGTGTGTGTGTGTGTGTGTGTGTGTGTGTGTGTGTGTGTCAGGGCTAGGGGGGGGGGGTCTGCGGCAGTGCGTACATACTGAGCGATATGCAAACGATATCGCTCAGTGACGTCACGCCGCGGACGGGCCGTGTATGCAGTTTTTGGATGACAGTCCAAATTGAGCTGCATTCACAGCTGACTGCGAGGCTCGTTAACGATCCGCGGGGCTGCGCATCGCTCGGTGGCAGTGGCATACACACTTATAAAGTAAACAACGTCGCTGAGGAAGGGTCAAACTTAGCGACGTCATTTAATTTATCGCTAAGTGTGTACTCACCTTTAGAGAATTTTGCTGAATATCGAACAAACCTGAACTTTGGGGTTCCAAGATGAACTGAGTCCAGGCTCGGGTCATCCCAACAAATTAGAATCTCGGATCTCGAAACTGAATCTCGCGTGTTTTGGATTGTATGTAAGTCACTCCCTCGCGATTTTAGAAGCCATTTCACACTGGAAATTACTGGAAAATAATGTTATTGATGTTAATAATCAAATCGTCATTCTGTCACCTGAGGAACATAGCCAGAATCAAGCACTTAATTCCCTCAGATGATCTGCCAAAAGTCATACATTCATTTGTATCATCTCGATTAGACTACTGTAATGCCCTCTACCTGGGTCTCCCAGCAAAAGAATTGCACCGCTTACAGCTGGTGCAAAACACAGCTGCCAGGCTGTTAACCAACCAGCCCCGCTCTAGCCACATAGCACCAATCCTCTAATCCAGGCCTGCTCTAATCCCTTCACTGGCTTCCTGTAAGATGGCGAATCATCTTCAAGATTGGCTTACTGAGTTTCAAAGCATTACATGACCAGGGCCCAAGGTACCTGAAGCAGCTTGTGACCCCATACTGCCCCACTCGATTACTGCGATCTGTAGATGAAAGACTTTTAGCAGTACCTAGAATCTCCCGTAATTCATCTGGGTGTCAAGCTTTTAGTCATGCGGCTCCGACTCTATGGAGCTCACTTCCCCGCACAGTGTGAGAGGCCCCAACTATAGAATCCATCAAAAGTAGACTCAAGACTTTCCTGTTTACTCAAGCATTTCCATAATATCCCTATAGTATCTCCATGCTTCTGTATTTTATTAAAATCTGTTCTGTGCTTCATTATTTTCTGTACTATATTATGCTATGTATCTGTTAAGCACCTTGAGTCCTATTGGAGAAAGAGCACTATATAAATAAAATTATTATTATTATTATTATTATTATTAATAAGACTATAGGAACAAAAACAGGTCCAAATTTCATGATTTTAAAGAAATCCAGACCCAAAAACAAAAACAAACACTTGAGGGCGGTTTTGCCAAAACCAAAATGAAAGCATGTCGATGATTTTTAACCAAAACCAAAACAGGTTACAGTCCAATTACACATCTTAAGTCATAAGTGGAGATGCCATTGAAATGCTTATGACTCTCTATCGCATATGCGTGGTTCCTGACCGTGCGCAGTGCGAAAAACACGCAAGACACAGTCAGGAAACCAGCAAATTATCAGACCCTTAGTTTCTCCATACTCCATTCCCATCTATTTTTATAATGTAGCGATTAGGTGCGCTCCAGGACTAATTAAGTTGATCCCCCTTTAAAAATGTAATGACGAGTTAAAATATTGGTAAGTTCAGCGAGTGTCTTGTGAGATATGAGTGAGTTTTATGTTGATGGCAGACAGAAAATATTCATAGAATGTCACTATAAAAGTACAAAACTCTTCTCCTCCGAGGACCAATTAATGAAATGTAAGAAAATCTAGAGCTAGATTGGCTGCCAGTGGGGAGAGTGGAGTGAATTGCGATGAAAATGAATAGATGATTGGGATTTACTTGTTATTCCTATTCAAAAAGCAACACATGTCAAGTGCGTTAATTAATTTTTAGGAAAGATTGTAAATACCAAGTTAATTATTTAAAGCATACGTGTGTGCACATAATATTATGATTAAAAGGCACAAATTGACATTTCTCACAAATCTATTGCTTTAGTGCATAGATGCGGAACTATACATAGTGCTAACTAAATATATTAAATACATAAAATTATCTAGATCCCCCTATGCTTACTCAGCTAGGAAGCCGCACATCAGAATTCAGTTCCAATGTTTCTGGCATATAGTCTTATGAGTTACCAGTCCATGGTAGCAGCAGGTTTAGAATGCCAGGTAATTCCTGGGTGAGAACCTTTACCTAGATTAACCACTGTTGTAATCATTCAAAACAGTCAAAAAGAGTGGTGTCTAAGGTCACAAGCCACAATCGGCACTCAGGAACTTACTGTAAGACAGGTTGGTACAGATATAGTGTATACGCTCTTTGGCTTCCTTCCTTTCTGGTCCAGGACAAAAAATAAAAATATCTAAAAAAAAAATGACCACTACCATATGCCAATCAGCTATTTCCATTTAGCCCTCCTATCCAATTATTCTGAACTATCAGAATGAGATACCGCTGGATTTGATCAGATAGAAGGGGATGTAGTTGGGATTCTGATGCCGGAATCCTGACACCGCCCAGAATCCTGACGCCGGAATCCCAACAGTCAGCATCCCAAATGTAAGTAGGTCAGGGAGGGTTAAAGTTAGGCTGCGGGGGAAGGGGGGGTTAGGGTAAGGCACTAGAGGGAATTTTAGGTTTAGGCTGCAGGAGGGGAGGGTTAGTTAGCGTTAGGCTGTGGGCGGGAGGGTTAGGCTGTGGAAGGGGAGGGTTAGGGTTAGGCTGCAGGAAGGGAGAGTTAGGGTTAGGCTGCAGGAGGGGAGGGTTAGGGTTAGGCTGCAGGAAGGGAGGGTTAGGGTTAGGCTGCAGGAGGGGAGGGTTAGGCTGCAGGAAGGGAGGGTTAGGGTTAGGCTGTGGGAGGGGAGGGTTAGAGTTAGGCTGCAGGAAGGGAGACTTAGGGTTAGGCTGCAGGAGGAGATTGGTTAGGGTTAGGCTGTGGGAGGGGAGGGTTAGGGTTAGGCTGAAAGAAGGGAGAGTTAGGATTAGGCTGCAAGAGGGGAGGGTTAGGGTTAGGCTGCAGGAAGGGAGGGTTAGGGTTAGGCTGTGGGAGGGGAGGGTTAGGGTTAGGCTGCAGGAAGGGAGGGTTAGGGTTAGGCTGTGGGAGGAGAGGTTTAGGGTTAGGCTGCAGGAAGGGAGGGTTAGGGTTAGGCTGTGGGAGGAGAGGTTTGGGGTTAGTCTGCAGGAAGTGAGGGTTAGGGTTAGGCTGTGGGAGGGAAGGGTTAGAGTTAGGCTGCAGGAAGGGAGAGTTAGTGTTAGGCTGCAGGAAGGGAGGGTTAGGGTTAGGCTGTGGGAGGGGAGGGTTAGAGTTAGGCTGCAGGAGGGGAGAGTTAGGGTTAGGCTGCAGGAGGGGATTGGTTAGGGTTAGGCTGTGGGAGGGGAGGGTTAGGGTTAGGCTGCAGGAAGGGAGGGTTAGGGTTAGGCTGTGGGAGGAGAGGTTTAGGGTTAGGCTGCAGGAAGGGAGGGTTAGGGTTAGGCTGTGGGAGGAGAGGTTTAGGGTTAGGCTGCAGGAAGGGAGGGTTAGGGTTAGGCTGTGGGAGGGGAGGGTTAGAGTTAGGCTGCAGGAAGGGAGAGTTAGGGTTAGGCTGCAGGAGGGGATTGGTTAGGGTTAGGCTGTGGGAGGGGAGGGTTAGGGTTAGGCTGAAAGAAGGGAGAGTTAGGATTAGGCTGCAGGAGGGGAGGGTTGGTTTATGTTTGGCTGTGGACGGGAGGGTTATGCTGCAGTAAGGGAGGGTTAGGGTTAGGCTGTGGGAGGGGAAGGTTAGAGTTAGGCTGCAGGAAGGGAGAGTTAGGGTTAGGCTGCAGGAGGGGATTGGTTAGGGTTAGGCTGTGGGAGGGGAGGGTTAGGGTTAGGCTGAAAAAAGGGAGAGTTAGGATTAGGCTGCAGGAGGGGAGGGTTGGTTTACGTTTGGCTGTGGACGGGAGGGTTAGGCTGCAGGAAGGGAGAGTTAGGGTTAGGCTGCAGGAGGGGAGGGTTGGTTTATGTTTGGCTGTGGGCGGGAGGGTTATGCTGCAGTAAGGGAGGGTTAGGGTTAGGCTGTGGGAGGGGAAGGTTAGAGTTAGGCTGCAGGAAGGGAGAGTTAGGGTTAGGCTGCAGGAGGGGATTGGTTAGGGTTAGGCTGTGGGAGGGGAGGGTTAGGGTTAGGCTGAAAGAAGGGAGAGTTAGGATTAGGCTGCAGGAGGGGAGGGTTGGTTTACGTTTGGCTGTGGACGGGAGGGTTAGGCTGCAGGAAGGGAGAGTTAGGGTTAGGCTGCAGGAGGGGAGGGTTGGTTTACGTTTGGCTGTGGACGGGAGGGTTAGGCTGAAAGAAGGGAGAGTTAGGATTAGGCTGCAGGAGGGGAGGGTTGGTTTACGTTTGGCTGTGGACGGGAGGGTTAGGCTGCAGGAAGGGAGTGTTAGGGTTAGGCTGTGGGAGGAGAGGTTTGGGGTTAGGCTGCAGGAAGTGAGGGTTAGGCTGTGGGAGGGAAGGGTTAGAGTTAGGCTGCAGGAAGGGAGAGTTAGGGTTAGGCTGCAGGAAGGGAGGGTTAGGGTTAGGCTGTGGGAGGGGAGGGTTAGAGTTAGGCTGCAGGAGGGGAGAGTTAGGGTTAGGCTGCAGGAGGGGATTGGTTAGGGTTAGGCTGTGGGAGGGGAGGGTTAGGGTTAGGCTGCAGGAAGGGAGGGTTAGGGTTAGGCTGTGGGAGGAGAGGTTTAGGGTTAGGCTGCAGGAAGGGAGGGTTAGGGTTAGGCTGTGGGAGGAGAGGTTTAGGGTTAGGCTGCAGGAAGGGAGGGTTAGGGTTAGGCTGTGGGAGGGGAGGGTTAGAGTTAGGCTGCAGGAAGGGAGAGTTAGGGTTAGGCTGCAGGAGGGGATTGGTTAGGGTTAGGCTGTGGGAGGGGAGGGTTAGGGTTAGGCTGAAAGAAGGGAGAGTTAGGATTAGGCTGCAGGAGGGGAGGGTTGGTTTATGTTTGGCTGTGGACGGGAGGGTTATGCTGCAGTAAGGGAGGGTTAGGGTTAGGCTGTGGGAGGGGAAGGTTAGAGTTAGGCTGCAGGAAGGGAGAGTTAGGGTTAGGCTGCAGGAGGGGATTGGTTAGGGTTAGGCTGTGGGAGGGGAGGGTTAGGGTTAGGCTGAAAAAAGGGAGAGTTAGGATTAGGCTGCAGGAGGGGAGGGTTGGTTTACGTTTGGCTGTGGACGGGAGGGTTAGGCTGCAGGAAGGGAGAGTTAGGGTTAGGCTGCAGGAGGGGAGGGTTGGTTTATGTTTGGCTGTGGACGGGAGGGTTATGCTGCAGTAAGGGAGGGTTAGGGTTAGGCTGTGGGAGGGGAAGGTTAGAGTTAGGCTGCAGGAAGGGAGAGTTAGGGTTAGGCTGCAGGAGGGGATTGGTTAGGGTTAGGCTGTGGGAGGGGAGGGTTAGGGTTAGGCTGAAAGAAGGGAGAGTTAGGATTAGGCTGCAGGAGGGGAGGGTTGGTTTACGTTTGGCTGTGGACGGGAGGGTTAGGCTGCAGGAAGGGAGAGTTAGGGTTAGGCTGCAGGAGGGGAGGGTTGGTTTACGTTTGGCTGTGGACGGGAGGGTTAGGCTGAAAGAAGGGAGAGTTAGGATTAGGCTGCAGGAGGGGAGGGTTGGTTTACGTTTGGCTGTGGACGGGAGGGTTAGGCTGCAGGAAGGGAGTGTTAGGGATAGGCTGCAGGAGGGGAGGGTTAGGGTAAGGCTGTGGGAGGGGAGGGTAAGGGTAAGGCTGTGGGAGGGGAGGGTTAGGGTTAGGCTGCAAGTAGGGAGTGTTAAGGGGAGGGGTAGGGTTAGCCTACTTATGAAAATGTGTTAGAATTCAGGATGCCGCTGTTGGTATTCTAAACACAGGCATCCTGAATGTCGGTATCCCATACCCAACCCAATAGAAGGGGAGTTAAGATTTTCCAGTTGCTCTCTACAGTCAATAGCGGCAGTATCTAGTAGTCCGGGTTCCCCTAGCAGCCTGCTTACTACCTAATATCTGCCCGTCTATGCTGATTATCCATCGTAGTACGGTGAATGCGCAGTCTGCAATTGCTTCCTGCGGCGCAGTTCACAGATAGCCGCTGGACCCGTCTGCACGTGGACAGAATCAGCACCTTATGTACCAGACTGGTATGTATGAAACATTTTTGCAAAATTTAAATATATGACATAAAGTATACTACAGATAAAGTCTCTCATATGTGAAAGTCTGGTATCTGAAATATTCCGAAATCCAAAGATTTTGAGTGCGACTGCGATAGTGACACATTTGTTTTCTGATGGTTCAGTGTACACAAACTTTGTTTCATGCACAAAAGTATTAGACATATTATAGAAAATCACCTTCAGGCTGTATAAGGCGTATATGACACATAAATTAACTATGTATTTAGACTTGAGTCCCATGCCCAAGATATCTGAAAATGGGCATAAATACGCTTCGGTCCGACTCTGCGGCACGCCCTAACTGAATCTTGCCCCCTGGAGAACTTACCGTTACAGCTCAGTGATGACTCTAAAGTCACAAGTGTAGAATGCACGTGAAAGTTTATGACTGCATCGCCAAGAATTGCGTATGCTTAGCTCTGGAGTATTGGAGGAATTTAATCAGCCGTGGGAATTTATTGCTGCTAATTGATCCCCTGAGGGTTACCCAATTAGCCTCAAAAGCTGGCACTCATCAGGGATTTTTTTTGTAAATCCCCGCTATCAACCTCGTTTTCTTGGGCACAATTGCAAAAAAACACATAGGTTTGTGAAGTTTTCATGGATCCTTTTTATTTTTGCTTGGCAATGTAAAAAAAGGGGGGTTAATTGAATTGCGCAGAAAAAAAGTGCATAAAATCGTAATAAAATAACAGAAAACCTAAAAATGTTCACGTTCTAAAAATTTTCAGTGATGATTGAATTCCCCCCTTAAGCTGGGTACACACTGGCAGGTATATTGGCCATTCTTGCTGTGTATGGGCAGTCGTTACACTTGTTGCAGGGAACGCCATTACGCCGATGACTGACATCTCAACTGGGCGGGTACATTTAAATGCTCGCCCAGTTGTGACGGTAGGCACGACACATCGGGGCGGACGATTGCTAAGTGTGTATGCACTTACCAATCATTAGATGAATTGAATGGCCGACCCATCGGTCGGGTGTGCTTAAGAATGCAGGTAATACACATGTTTAAATATGGAGCTAATATATACAATAAAAATATAAAATACACAGGTAACACATTTAATAAACACACAGCAATCCAATAGAACCTGAGTTACAGTTAGGGGATAAACCAGCTTAAGGGTGTAAATGCTCATTTTATGTTATATTTTTGTTTCCATGAAGACTACTGTGTGCTTTTGTATGTAGCCCACACATGCTGATAGTACGTGCCCTCTCCCAGCTATTGTCTGTAATATTTAAATTTGCCACCTCCCACAGCGCAGTGTTGCGCAGCCGGCGGGCAGCATTTCAATACTACTGAGGGGTCTATTCAGGAAACAGTGAAAAGTGTGGAGAAGGGAGCCAGTGGAGAAGTTGCCCATGGCAACAAATCAGATGCTACGTATAATGTTAGAGAATGCACTTTATAAATGTTACCTCAATACTAATTAGTTTCCACGGGCAACTTCTTCACTGGCTCACTTCTCCACTCTATTCACTGCTTGATGAATAGATGAGGCAATGGTCTAGTGATATACACATGTAAACACGCAATGAAAGAAGAACAGAAGACAGACTACGCCTGTCGTGGGTTAAACCACGAGGCTATGGGTGTGTTGTGGGGTGGTCAAATGGGTTCATTTATACAGTTAGGTTTTTAGGGCTGGGGTTATAGTTAAGAAATGTAAGGTAAGGTCATGTGTGCCACACTCTGTGTTTTGGTTTTAGATCTCTATCTCCTTCATGTTTTGGATCTGTATTTGGTTTTGCCAAAACTGCCCTTCCATGTTTTGGTTTTGGATCCTTTTTTTTTCTTAAAAAAAAATCATAAAAATAGCTAAAATCCCATAATTTGGGCCTGATTTTGTTCCTACAGTATTATTAACTTCAATAACATTCATTTCCAGTCGTTTCCTACCAATTTTGACCACCTCACAGCTCACAATATTGTTTTCATCCGGTTTAGTCCAAAGGCTGCAGTGAGCTAGCTGGTGACTAAGCGACAGAGCAGTAGCACAAACACGCATCAGTTTATAGCACATCTATGAAACACTGCCACACAGCAGTGGAAGAAATGAAAAGTGGTGCAAGATGGTATTGTCCTTGGGCCTTCCCACCCACCCTTATGTGGGATATTATTTAGAACATGTACAGTTTAACAAACCAAGCACGTCAGTGACAGGGACTGCCACTTTTGTGGCTGAAGTGCTTGGTTTGTTTGCCCCCCCCCAAAAAAAAACAACACTTTTTTTTGGAAGAACTAATGAGGAGGTTGATAATGAGGGCGTTAATTACATTATAATCTTTTAAAATAAATGTCATGATCTCGCAGCAAATGACGTAACGTTGAGGAGGTGCCTAGATGGCTAACGTCCCTACCTCCACTAACTTTGGCATCACAAATGGAGAAGATGCCTTAACAATCACTGTCAGGATTTGGGTAAAAATAATCTCACACCCAAGAGGTGGCTTTATTGGTCTTATACCCAGGCATCACAATGGCTTTCTTTTTACCACGGGCAAGAACTGCAGCCGCTAGTGGCTGACTTACACAAACAACATCATCAACATTCTCAGTGTCAGATAGTAGTAGTACACACATATCCCCCTCATCCAGTTTCACTTCCACACAAGAATCATGAATTTCTATTATGCCCTCATCACCATATTTAGGCCTGAGTCTTTCCTTGTCAATGAGTGTGGTGAATGGACAGTCAGCACTTTTATGTTTTTCTGCACCAAAAGGTACAGCCTGAGGTATCACAGCACTTGCGTTATGATACACACTGGGGTATGGCCTGCAGTGTCACAGTACTTGTATGGAGACACTGGGGTACAGCCTGCAGCATCACAGTACTTGTGTTAGGGATACACTGGTGTATAGCACACAAAAATTTTTTTTTAATGTTCTTACTTTTTTTTACTTTTTCTCCTTTTTTTTTTACTTTGTAATATTTTTTCACTTTTTTTTTACTTTTAATTAGTTGTTTTTTAGGGGTTCCTGTTCCCTGACATTCCGGATTAATACATAGATCTCACAGTTGGTCATTGTAAGCAGAGGCGTAACTAGGGATTTTGGAGCCCAGGGCAAGATCACTAATGGCTCTTCTTCACTTCACGGGGATAGGCAGAGTTGCACAGCGGCTGATCCAGGAGTCCAAGACAGACTCTTCAGACTTATACTGTCCTGGACTCCTGGATCAGCCGCTGTGCAACTCTGCCTATCCCCGTGAAGTGAAGAAGAGCCAAGCCCGCTTGCCTGTACAGCTCCGAGGGGTTTGACACTGTCATTGCGGTCACGCTCCCGGCTCCCAGCAGCAGCACACACAGGACGGAGGCAGGGAGCTGCATAGTGCGCCGATGCAGTGCGGCGCTATGGTAACGGGTGGCAGCAGCGCTATAGTAACGGGCGGCAATAGCAGGGGCGGGCGGGCATGATGACCTGGCCGGCAACGCCGCCCTCTGCTCGGCCTGCTACGGCGCCCAGGGAACGTGCCCTGCCTGACCCCCCTTAGTTACGCCTCTGACCGACACCCAGACACTAACTACACAACTGACACCCAGGCACTAACTACACAACTAACGCCCAGGCATCTGCAGCCATGTGATGCTATGTGCTGTAATGAGGACTGTGGCTGAGGATGAGGAAAGGAGTAATGTAGGTGGATGGTGAGGAAGGCTTACTGCTAACATAGAGGTACTAGGAGAACGCCACCTCTGTAGCACACACACACACACACACACACACACACACACACACACACACACAGAGTCTCTCACTACTGATAAGTATGTTCTGTACTTACAGATGATATCAGCCCCCGAAATGTGGCAGATCCCATCCCTGTGCAAGTTTATGGTCAGGAACAGAACCTGACTTGCATGACCCCTCTGGGCATCCGGAAAGCAAGAATCATGTAGATAAACTCCAGTGACGGCACTGAGCTCCAGGACGGGGATAGGCAGAGAGAAAGGGAGATTGACGGGGATAGGCAGAGTTGCGCAGCAGCTGATCCAGGAGTCCAGGACAGACTCTTCAGACTTATACTGTCCTGGACTCCTGGATCAGCCGCTGTGCAACTCTGCCTATCCCCGTGAAGTGAAGAGGAGCCGAGCCCGCTTGCCTGTACAGCTCCGGGAGCGTGACGCTGTCACTGCGGTCACGCTCTCGGCTCCCAGCAGCAGAACACACAGGACGGAGGCAGGGAGCTGCATAGTGGGCCAGCGAAGTGCGGCGCTATAGTAACGGGCGGCAATAGCGGGGCGGGCGGGCGGCAATAGCGAGGCGGGCGGGCATGATGCCCTGGCCGGCAGCGCCCCCCTCTGCTGGGCCTGCTACAGCGCCCAGGGCACGTGCCCTGCCCGACCCACCTTAGTTACGCCTCTGATTGTAAGTGATAAATATTATCATTGTAGCCCCACCCACCACTGTGCAATTTCACGCTCCCACACCTCATACATGGTTGCCCCATCCAGGACTCTCCCAAACTCGTATTAGTGAAAGACAGCAAGTATGCAACGTTCATGATATAGAGGAGTTGCTCAACGTTCCTCGCCTCCCAGCTGTCCTGATGTCATTGGGACAGTCCCGATTCATGGACCTTGAACGGCAATTTGGAATAGGCAGTTCATCAATGGAAAGTGGGAGTGGTCAGGCAGATTGGAGAGGGTTTATGAGATTTTTTGGCATAGATCAAGAAAAGGGGCTTATTTTGTCCCAATGACCATTGGATAATTGTTTGGCAGGCATTCCTGTTCTCTGTCATTCAGGATTAACACATTAATCTCACAGGCAATCATTGTAAGTGATAAAGTTACTGCTTTTACTAGAGATGTGCACCGGAAATTTTTCGGGTTTTTGGATTTTGTATTTTGGATTCGGTTCTGCGGCCGTGTTTTGGATTCGGACGCGTTTGGCAAAACCTCCCTGAAATTTTTTTGTCGGATTCGGATGTGTTTTGGATTCGAGTGTTTTTTTTCAAAAAACCCTCAAAAACAGCTTAAATCATAGAATTTGGGGGTCATTTTGATCCCATAGTATTATTAACCTCAATAACCATAATTTCCACTCATTTCCAGTCTATTCTGAACACCTCACACCTCACAATATTATTTTTAGTCCTAAAATTTGCACCGAGGTCGCTGGATGACTAAGCTAAGCGACCCAATTGGCCGGCAGAAACACCTGGCCCATCTAGGAGTGGCACTGCAGTGTCAGACAGGATGGCACTTTAAAAAATTGTCCCCAAACAGCACATGATGCAAAGAAAAAAAGAGGTGCACCAAGGTCACTGGATGGCTAAGCTAAGCGACCCAAGTGGCCGGCACAAACACCTGGCCCATCTAGGAGTGGCACTGCAGTGTCAGACAGGATGGCACTTAAAAAAATTGTCCCCAAACAGCACATGATGCAAAGAAAAAAAGAGGTGCACCAAGGTTGCTGGATGGCTAAGCTAAGCGACCCAAGTGGCCGGCACAAACACCTGGCCCATCTAGGAGTGGCACTGCAGTGTCAGACAGGATGGCACTTAAAAAAATTGTCCCCAAACAGCACATGATGCAAAGAAAAAAAGAGGTGCACCAAGGCTGCTGGATGGCTAAGCTAAGCGACCCAAGTGGCCGGCACAAACACCTGGCCCATCTAGGAGTGGCACTGCAGTGTCAGACAGGATGGCACTTAAAAAATTTGTCCCCAAACAGCACATGATGCAAAGAAAAAAAGAGGTGCACCAAGGTCGCTGGATGGCTAAGCTAAGCGACCCTAGTGGCCGGCACAAACACCTGGCCCATCTAGGAGTGGCACTGCAGTGTCAGACAGGATGGTACTTAAAAAAATTGTCCCCAAACAGCACATGATGCAAAGAAAAAAAGAGGTGCACCAAGGTCGCTGGATGGCTAAGCTAAGCGACCCAAGTGGCCGGCACAAACACCTGGCCCATCTAGGAGTGGCACTGCAGTGTCAGACAGGATGGCACTTAAAAAAATTGTCCCCAAACAGCACATGATGCAAAGAAAAAAAGAGGTGCACCAAGGTTGCTGGATGGCTAAGCTAAGCGACCCAAGTGGCCGGCACAAACACCTGGCCCATCTAGGAGTGGCACTGCAGTGTCAGACAGGATGGCACTTAAAAAAATTGTCCCCAAACAGCACATGATGCAAAGAAAAAAAGAGGTGCGCCAAGGTCGCTGGATGGCTAAGCTAAGCGACCCTAGTGGCCGGCACAAACACCTGGCCCATCTAGGAGTGGCACTGCAGTATCAGACAGGATGGTACTTAAAAAAATTGTCCCCAAACAGCACATGATGCAAAGAAAAAAAAGAGGTGCACCAAGGTCGCTGTATGGCTAAGCTAAGCGACCCAAGTGGCCGGCACAAACACCTGGCCCATCTAGGAGTGGCACTGCAGTGTCAGACAGGATGGCACTTAAAAAAATTGTCCCCAAACAGCACATGATGCAAAGAAAAAAAGAGGTGCACCAAGGTTGCTGGATGGCTAAGCTAAGCGACCCAAGTGGCCGGCACAAACACCTGGCCCATCTAGGAGTGGCACTGCAGTGTCAGACAGGATGGCACTTAAAAAAATTGTCCCCAAACAGCACATGATGCAAAGAAAAAAAGAGGTGCACCAAGGTTGCTGGATGGCTAAGCTAAGCGACCCAAGTGGCCGGCACAAACACCTGGCCCATCTAGGAGTGGCACTGCAGTGTCAGACAGGATGGCACTTAAAAAAATTGTCCCCAAACAGCACATGATGCAAAGAAAAAAAGAGGTGCACCAAGGTTGCTGGATGGCTAAGCTAAGCGACCCAAGTGGCCGGCACAAACACCTGGCCCATCTAGGAGTGGCACTGCAGTGTCAGACAGGATGGCACTTAAAAAAATTGTCCCCAAACAGCACATGATGCAAAGAAAAAAGAGGTGCACCAAGGTTGCTGGATGGCTAAGCTAAGCGACCCAAGTGGCCGGCACAAACACCTGGCCCATCTAGGAGTGGCACTGCAGTGTCAGACAGGTTGGCACTTAAAAAAATTGTCCCCAAACAGCACATGATGCAAAGAAAAAAAGAGGTGCATCAAGGTCGCTGGATGGCTAAGCTAAGCGACCCAAGTGGCCGGCCTCCCTCCACATTTTTGTTCTCCATCTTTTAATGTGTGGAATTATATGCCAGTAATATATCAATAGCAATGGCCTACTGTACCGTACTGCTATATATATATATATATATATATATATATATACTGGTGGTCAGCAAAATTCTGCACTGTCCTCCTACTATATACTGCGCACAACTACAATGCAGCACAGATATGGATAGTATACTTGACGACACAGAGGTAGAGCAATGGACTACTGTACCGTACTGCTATATATATATACTGGTGGTCAGCAAAATTCTGCACTGTCCTCCTACTATATACTGCGCACAACTACAATGCAGCACAGATATGGATAGGATACTTGACGACACAGAGGTAGAGCAATGGACTACTGTACCGTACTGCTATATATATATATACTGGTGGTCAGCAAAATTCTGCACTGTCCTCCTACAATGCAGCACAGATATGGAGCGTTTTCAGGCAGAGAACGTAGATATTTGCAGCACACTGAGCACAGATATTTGCAGCACACTGAGCACAGATATTTGCAGCACACTGAACAGTGAACACAGAAACTGAGGGAACGCAGCCACGTCCTCTCGCTATCATCTCCAAAGCACGAGTGAAAATGGCGGCGATGCACGGCTCCTTATATAGAATACGAATCTCGCGAGAATACGACAGCGGGGTGATGACGTTCGGGCGCGCTCGGGTTAACCGAGCAAGGCGGGAAGATCCGAGGCTGCCTCGGAACCGTGTAAAATAGGTGAAGTTCGGGGGGGTTCGGATCTCGAGGAACCGAACCCGCTCATCTCTACTTTTTACTAGAGGTGAGCAGTTCGGATTGCTTTGAATCCGAGCCCACCTGAACTTCCAGTTTCCAAGTCAGCGCTCGTGTTTTCCCTCCCAGCTCAGATTCCAAATCGAGATGTGCAGTTCAGTTCTCCAGAAAGCCACCCACCAGAATTTTGTTGCTCTAAACTGAACCAAAACCCGGTACGGATTTCCCAAGATCTGATTCAAACTGAATCCTGTTTTTGATCTTCCCGCAGTTCGGAATTTGGACTTTAAATCCAAAGTTTGGGATTTGAATTGCAAAAATGATTTTATTATTTTTCATCAATGATCATTTTTTTAAATCGATTTTTAACCGAAATCCGTTTCTGAACCAAAACACTTGAGGGTGGTTTTGCTAAAATGACTTAGGACCAAAACCAAAATCAAAACACGCGCACATCTTTAGTGTATATATTATACTTGCTTGTCAAGTCAGAAACAAGAATTAAGCACAGTTCTGTGTTGCCTTTTACCTAGAATTGATTGCACGTACTAATCCTATTGGGGGAACAGAATGATGCACTTTACCTCTTTCATTTGTGTATTAAATCCATGTACTGTTTTCTCCAGAAGAGAATGTTTTTTTATTATTATCCTTTAGTGACCTTCCGAAATGAGAAGTAAACTTAATCCTGCATTTCCTTCGTACATGAACAACACAGTGCGTTTTTTATTTTATTTATTTTTTTATTTTATTTTTTTGGTGCAAACTTCTCAGTTATTTTCTGCTGATAATAAGCATTTTTACCGGGAGAGATGCAAATGACGGAGAATGTGAGGCTGTATTGTAATAGAAGGAATAGCTGGGCTGATTTGCTGACCCAGTGGTAGTGCTGTATATAGACTGTTGGGAAAATGGAATCTCAATCACAGCAGAGGCTTTCTTTGCCCCAGGCTAGTGAAGGTTTGGAGGTGATGGTGGGAGACTGGGAGGAGGCGTGTGTTCAGGGAAAACTCTCTTGGTTGGTTTAAGAGGCAGTGATATTGTGCTTCATCAGACAGGAGTCGGGTCCTTGGGGATATTCTTGGGAACACTTAGCTCAAGATGAAAGAATAGTCACAAACCAAAGCTCCCACAAAGCACAGTGTAGTGCTGAAAATCCTCTGTATTAGGGAAAATATTGTATTGGATCGTTTTGGGGTGCTTATATAATTAGAGACGCGTCCGCATGACATTATAGACGGACGTCCATATCCGTTATTGGGGCGCACAGATAAGTTTAGGTGATGTATCCTGTACATAAACAGCCAGCATTCTGCAAAGCTTAATGGGATAAGTTTTAAATAAAACATCAGTGCTACACTTTCAGCATGTTACAGAAAAGGCGTTCAGTGGCTGTTGGGTTTGTATCTGTATACATTATTACAGTATACATATATATATATATATATATATATATATATATAAAAAATCGGTTCATATAGAATGTGGTTGTATCTGAGTAGGTTTTGCAGAATTAAGAGAAAACGAGAAATCCGTGAATTGTCCGGCTCCACCAGGGAACGGGATTGATGCATAATTTCACCATGATTATGCCACAGTTACTATACAGTGCAGCTTGTAGATATTCCAAAGTTAGAAGTTGTATAGACGGGCGAATCTCAGCACTCCAATTTTTGTCAATGTCCAGTCGCCAGAAGGAAAAACATTCAGGAACAAATGTAGGATGGCTGTGCAAATTGAGGATGCTTAAACCGGATTAATGTTTATTGGGCCTAATTCAGACCAGTTTGCAGCAGCAAATTTGTTAGCAAATGGGCAAAACCATGGGGGTAATTCTGAGTTGATCGCAGCAGGAATTTTGTTAACAGTTGAGCAAAACCATGTGCACTGCAGGTGGGGCAGATATAACATGTGCAGAGGGAGTTAGATTTGGGTGGGTTATTTTGTTTCTGTGCAGGGTAAATACTAGTGATGAGCGGGTTCGGTTCCTCTGAATCCGAACCCACCCGAACTTCAGTTTTTTCTTCACGGGTCCGAGCGACTCGGATCTTCCCGCCTTGCTCGGTTAACCCGAGCGCGCCCGAACATCATCATCCCGCTGTCGGATTCTCGCGAGACTCGGATTCTATATAAGGAGCCGCGCGTCGCCGCCATTTTCACACGTGCATTGAGAGTCATAGGGAGAGGATGTGGCTGGCGTCCTCTCCGTTTAGAGAAGAGAGAGACACAGTAGAGACGAGAGAGACACAGTATTTTGGGGAGCATTATTACTATTAGGAGGAGTACTACTATACTACTATACTACTTGCTGAAGTGATATAGATTAGATAGTGTGACTGTGTATTGTATTAATTATCTGACTTGTGGGGGAGACACTGACAGTGGGGAGCAGTTAGAGTCTGAGAGCAGGACTCAGGAGTACATATACCGTACAGTGCACACTTTTGCTGCCAGAGTCAGTGCCACACTGCCATTGTTGTGACCACACTGACCACCAGTATAATAATATATTTTGTGATTGTCTGCTTAGGACTCGGAGTACTAGTTGCAAGTTGCAACGTGACCTGACCACCAGTTTAATAATCAATCACCACCAGTTTAATATATATATATATATATATATATATATAATTGTATATAATATATATATATATATATAATATTGTATACCACCTACCCGTGGTTTTTTTTTTTTTCATTCTTCTTTATATATACTACTATAGTAGCTTACTGTAGCAGTCTGCGGTGCTGCTGACCTGACAGTGTCCAGCAGGTCCGTCATCAGTCATTACATAATAAATATATATAGTACCTGTCCGGCTGCAGTACTAGTGATATTATATTGATTTCATCTCATTATCAATAATTTATCATCCAGTCTAGACTCTATATTAGCAGCAGACACAGTACGTTAGTCCACGGCTGTAGCTACCTCTGTGTCGGCACTCGGCAGTCCATCCATAATTGTATACCACCTACCCGTGGTTTTTTTTTTTTCTTTCTTCTTTGTACATACTACTATAGTATAGTAGCTTACTGTAGCAGTCTGCGGTGCTGCTGAGCTGACAGTGTCCAGCAGGTCCGTCATCAGTCATCATTACCTAATAAATATATTATCTACCTGTCCGGCTGCAGTACTAGTGATATTATATATACATACATATATATATTGATTTCATCTCATTATCAATCATCCAGTCTATATTAGCAGCAGACACAGTACGTTAGTCCACGGCTGTAGCTACCTCTGTGTCGGCACTCGGCAGTCCATCCATAATTGTATACCACCTACCCGTGGTTTTTTTTTTCTTTCTTCTTTGTACATACTACTATAGTATAGTAGCTTACTGTAGCAGTCTGCGGTGCTGCTGAGCTGACAGTGTCCAGCAGGTCCGTCATCAGTCATCATTACCTAATAAATATATTATCTACCTGTCCGGCTGCAGTACTAGTGATATTATATATACATACATATATATATTGATTTCATCTCATTATCAATCATCCAGTCTATATTAGCAGCAGACACAGTACGTTAGTCCACGGCTGTAGCTACCTCTGTGTCGGCACTCGGCAGTCCATCCATAATTGTATACCACCTACCCGTGGTTTTTTTTTTCTTTCTTCTTTGTACATACTACTATAGTATAGTAGCTTACTGTAGCAGTCTGCGGTGCTGCTGAGCTGACAGTGTCCAGCAGGTCCGTCATCAGTCATCATTACCTAATAAATATATTATCTACCTGTCCGGCTGCAGTACTAGTGATATTATATATACATACATATATATATTGATTTCATCTCATTATCAATCATCCAGTCTATATTAGCAGCAGACACAGTACGTTAGTCCACGGCTGTAGCTACCTCTGTGTCGGCACTCGGCAGTCCATCCATAATTGTATACCACCTACCCGTGGTTTTTTTTTTTTCTTTCTTCTTTGTACATACTACTATAGTATAGTAGCTTACTGTAGCAGTCTGCGGTGCTGCTGAGCTGACAGTGTCCAGCAGGTCCGTCATCAGTCATCATTACCTAATAAATATATTATCTACCTGTCCGGCTGCAGTACTAGTGATATTATATATACATACATATATATATATATTGATTTCATCTCATTATCAATCATCCAGTCTATATTAGCAGCAGACACAGTACGTTAGTCCACAGCTGTAGCTACCTCTGTGTCGGCACTCGGCAGTCCATCCATAATTGTATACCACCTACCCGTGGTTTTTTTTTTTCTTTCTTCTTTGTACATACTACTATAGTATAGTAGCTTACTGTAGCAGTCTGCGGTGCTGCTGAGCTGACAGTGTCCAGCAGGTCCGTCATCAGTCATCATTACCTAATAAATATATTATCTACCTGTCCGGCTGCAGTACTAGTGATATTATATATACATACATATATATATTGATTTCATCTCATTATCATCCAGTCTATATTAGCAGCAGACACAGTACGGTAGTCCACGGCTGTAGCTACCTCTGTGTCGGCACTCGGCAGTCCATCCATAAGTATACTAGTATCCATCCATCTCCATTGTTTACCTGAGGTGCCTTTTAGTTGTGCCTATTAAAATATGGAGAACAAAAATGTTGAGGTTCCAAAATTAGGGAAAGATCAAGATCCACTTCCACCTCGTGCTGAAGCTGCTGCCACTAGTCATGGCCGAGACGATGAAATGCCAGCAACGTCGTCTGCCAAGGCCGATGCCCAATGTCATAGTACAGAGCATGTCAAATCCAAAACACCAAATATCAGTAAAAAAAGGACTCCAAAACCTAAAATAAAATTGTCGGAGGAGAAGCGCAAACTTGCCAATATGCCATTTACCACACGGAGTGGCAAGGAACGGCTGAGGCCCTGGCCTATGTTCATGGCTAGTGGTTCAGCTTCACATGAGGATGGAAGCACTCAGCCTCTCGCTAGAAAACTGAAAAGACTCAAGCTGGCAAAAGCACCGCAAAGAACTGTGCGTTCTTCGAAATCCCAAATCCACAAGGAGAGTCCAATTGTGTCGGTTGCGATGCCTGACCTTCCCAACACTGGACGTGAAGAGCATGCGCCTTCCACCATTTGCACGCCCCCTGCAAGTGCTGGAAGGAGCACCCGCAGTCCAGTTCCTGATAGTCAGATTGAAGATGTCAGTGTTGAAGTACACCAGGATGAGGAGGATATGGGTGTTGCTGGCGCTGGGGAGGAAATTGACCAGGAGGATTCTGATGGTGAGGTGGTTTGTTTAAGTCAGGCACCCGGGGAGACACCTGTTGTTCGTGGGAGGAATATGGCCGTTGACATGCCTGGTGAAAATACCAAAAAAATCAGCTCTTCAGTGTGGAGGTATTTCAACAGAAATGCGGACAACAGGTGTCAAGCCGTGTGTTGCCTTTGTCAAGCTGTAATAAGTAGGGGTAAGGACGTTAACCACCTCGGAACATCCTCCCTTATACGTCACCTGCAGCGCATTCATAATAAGTCAGTGACAAGTTCAAAAACTTTGGGTGACAGCAGAAGCAGTCCACTGACCAGTAAATCCCTTCCTCTTGTAACCAAGCTCACGCAAACCACCCCACCAACTCCCTCAGTGTCAATTTCCTCCTTCCCCAGGAATGCCAATAGTCCTGCAGGCCATGTCACTGGCAATTCTGACGAGTCCTCTCCTGCCTGGGATTCCTCCGATGCATCCTTGCGTGTAACGCCTACTGCTGCTGGCGCTGCTGTTGTTGCTGCTGGGAGTCGATGGTCATCCCAGAGGGGAAGTCGGAAGACCACTTGTACTACTTCCAGTAAGCAATTGACTGTCCAACAGTCCTTTGCGAGGAAGATGAAATATCACAGCAGTCATCCTGCTGCAAAGCGGATAACTGAGGCCTTGACAACTATGTTGGTGTTAGACGTGCGTCCGGTATCCGCCGTTAGTTCACAGGGAACTAGACAATTTCTTGAGGTAGTGTGCCCCCGTTACCAAATACCATCTAGGTTCCACTTCTCTAGGCAGGCGATACCGAAAATGTACACAGACCTCAGAAAAAGACTCACCAGTGTCCTAAAAAATGCAGCTGTACCCAATGTCCACTTAACCACGGACATGTGGACAAGTGGAGCAGGGCAGGGTCAGGACTATATGACTGTGACAGCCCACTGGGTAGATGTATGGACTCCCGCCGCAAGAACAGCAGCGGCGGCACCAGTAGCAGCATCTCGCAAACGCCAACTCTTTCCTAGGCAGGCTACGCTTTGTATCACCGCTTTCCAGAATACGCACACAGCTGAAAACCTCTTACGGCAACTGAGGAAGATCATCGCGGAATGGCTTACCCCAATTGGACTCTCCTGTGGATTTGTGGCATCGGACAACGCCAGCAATATTGTGTGTGCATTAAATATGGGCAAATTCCAGCACGTCCCATGTTTTGCACATACCTTGAATTTGGTGGTGCAGAATTTTTTAAAAAACGACAGGGGCGTGCAAGAGATGCTGTCGGTGGCCAGAAGAATTGCGGGACACTTTCGGCGTACAGGCACCACATACAGAAGACTGGAGCACCACCAAAAACTACTGAACCTGCCCTGCCATCATCTGAAGCAAGAAGTGGTAACGAGGTGGAATTCAACCCTCTATATGCTTCAGAGGTTGGAGGAGCAGCAAAAGGCCATTCAAGCATATACAATTGAGCACGATATAGGAGGTGGAATGCACCTGTCTCAAGTGCAGTGGAGAATGATTTCAACGTTGTGCAAGGTTCTGATGCCCTTTGAACTTGCCACACGTGAAGTCAGTTCAGACACTGCCAGCCTGAGTCAGGTCATTCCCCTCATCAGGCTTTTGCAGAAGAAGCTGGAGACATTGAAGGAGGAGCTAACACGGAGCGATTCCGCTAGGCATGTGGGACTTGTGGATGGAGCCCTTAATTCGCTTAACAAGGATTCACGGGTGGTCAATCTGTTGAAATCAGAGCACTACATTTTGGCCACCGTGCTCGATCCTAGATTTAAAGCCTACCTTGGATCTCTCTTTCCGGCAGACACAAGTCTGCTGGGGTTCAAAGACCTGCTGGTGAGAAAATTGTCAAGTCAAGCGGAACGCGACCTGTCAACATCTCCTCCTTCACATTCTCCCGCAACTGGGGGTGCAAGGAAAAGGCTCAGAATTCCGAGCCCACCCGCTGGCGGTGATGCAGGGCAGTCTGGAGCGACTGCTGATGCTGACATCTGGTCCGGACTGAAGGACCTGACAACGATTACGGACATGTCGTCTACTGTCACTGCATATGATTCTCTCACCATTGAAAGAATGGTGGAGGATTATATGAGTGACCGCATCCAAGTAGGCACGTCACACAGTCCGTACTTATACTGGCAGGAAAAAGAGGCAATTTAAAGGCCCTTGCACAAACTGGCTTTATTCTACCTAAGTTGCCCTCCCACAAGTGTGTACTCCGAAAGAGTGTTTAGTGCCGCCGCTCACCTTGTCAGCAATCGGCGTACGAGGTTACATCCAGAAAATGTGGAGAAGATGATGTTCATTAAAATGAATTATAATCAATTCCTCCGTGGAGACATTGACCAGCAGCAATTGCCTCCACAAAGTACACAGGGAGCTGAGATGGTGGATTCCAGTGGGGACGAATTGATAATCTGTGAGGAGGGGGATGTACACGGTGATATATCGGAGGATGATGATGAGGTGGACATCTTGCCTCTGTAGAGCCAGTTTGTGCAAGGAGAGATTAATTGCTTCTTTTTTGGTGGGGGTCCAAACCAACCCGTCATTTCAGTCACAGTCGTGTGGCAGACCCTGTCACTGAAATGATGGGTTGGTTAAAGTGTGCATGTCCTGTTTATACAACATAAGGGTGGGTGGGAGGGCCCAAGGACAATTCCATCTTGCACCTCTTTTTTCTTTAATTTTTCTTTGCGTCATGTGCTGTTTGTGGAATGTTTTTTGGAAGGGCCATCCTGCGTGACACTGCAGTGCCACTCCTAGATGGGCCCGGTGTTTGTGTCGGCCACTAGGGTCGCTTATCTTACTCACACAGCTACCTCATTGCGCCTCTTTTTTTCTTTGCGTCATGTGCTGTTTGGGGAGGGTTTTTTGGAAGGGACATCCTGCGTGACACTGCAGTGCCACTCCTAGATGGGCCCGGTGTTTGTGTCGGCCACTAGGGTCGCTTATCTTACTCACACAGCTACCTCATTGCGCCTCTTTTTTTCTTTGCGTCATGTGTTGTTTGGGGAGGGTTTTTTGGAAGGGACATCCTGCGTGACACTGCAGTGCCACTCCTAGATGGGCCCGGTGTTTGTGTCGGCCACTAGGGTCGCTTATCTTACTCACACAGCTACCTCATTGCGCCTCCTTTTTCTTTGCGTCATGTGCTGTTTGGGGAGGGTTTTTTGGAAGGGACATCCTGCGTGACACTGCAGTGCCACTCCTAGATGGGCCCGGTGTTTGTGTCGGCCACTAGGGTCGCTTATCTTACTCACACAGCTACCTCATTGCGCCTCTTTTTTTCTTTGCGTAATGTGCTGTTTGGGGAGGGTTTTTTGGAAGGGACATCCTGCGTGACACTGCAGTGCCACTCCTAGATGGGCCCGGTGTTTGTGTCGGCCACTAGGGTCGCTTATCTTACTCACACAGCTACCTCATTGCGCCTCTTTTTTTCTTTGCGTCATGTGCTGTTTGGGGAGGGTTTTTTGGAAGGGACATCCTGCGTGACACTGCAGTGCCACTCCTAGATGGGCCCGGTGTTTGTGTCGGCCACTAGGGTCGCTTATCTTACTCACACAGCTACCTCATTGCGCCTCTTTTTTTCTTTGCGTCATGTGCTGTTTGGGGAGGGTTTTTTGGAAGGGACATCCTGCGTGACACTGCAGTGCCACTCCTAGATGGGCCCGGTGTTTGTGTCGGCCACTAGGGTCGCTTATCTTACTCACACAGCTACCTCATTGCGCCTCTTTTTTTCTTTGCGTCATGTGCTGTTTGGGGAGGGTTTTTTGGAAGGGACATCCTGCGTGACACTGCAGTGCCACTCCTAGATGGGCCCGGTGTTTGTGTCGGCCACTAGGGTCGCTTATCTTACTCACACAGCTACCTCATTGCGCCTCTTTTTTTCTTTGCGTCATGTGCTGTTTGGGGAGGGTTTTTTGGAAGGGACATCCTGCGTGACACTGCAGTGCCACTCCTAGATGGGCCCGGTGTTTGTGTCGGCCACTAGGGTCGCTTATCTTACTCACACAGCTACCTCATTGCGCCTCTTTTTTTCTTTGCGTCATGTGCTGTTTGGGGAGGGTTTTTTGGAAGGGACATCCTGCGTGACACTGCAGTGCCACTCCTAGATGGGCCCGGTGTTTGTGTCGGCCACTAGGGTCGCTTATCTTACTCACACAGCTACCTCATTGCGCCTCTTTTTTTCTTTGCGTCATGTGCTGTTTGGGGAGGGTTTTTTGGAAGGGACATCCTGCGTGACACTGCAGTGCCACTCCTAGATGGGCCCGGTGTTTGTGTCGGCCACTAGGGTCGCTTAGCTTAGTCATCCAGCGACCTAGGTGCAAATTTTAGGACTAAAAATAATATTGTGAGGTGCGAGGTATTCAGAATAGACTGAAAATGAGTGTAAATTATGGTTTTTGAGGTTAATAATACTTTGGGATCAAAATGACCCCCAAATTCTATGATTTAAGCTGTTTTTTAGGGTTTTTTGAAAAAAACACCAGAATCCAAAACACACCCGAATCCGACAAAAAAAAATTCGGTGAGGTTTTGCCAAAACGCGGTCGAACCCAAAACACGGCCGCGGAACCGAACCCAAAACCAAAACACAAAACCCGAAAAATTTCCGGTGCACATCACTAGTAAATACTGGCTGCTTTATTTTTACACTGCAATTTAGATTGCAGATTGAACACACCACACCCAAATCTAACTCTCTCTGCACATATTATATCTGCCCCACCTGCAGTGCACATGGTTTTGCCCAACTGCTAAAAATTTCCTGCTGCGATCAACTTGGAATTACCCCCCATGTGCACTGTGGGGGGGGGGGGGGTACCTATATAACATGTGCAGAAAGCGTTAGATTTGGGTGGGTGAGTGTGTAAAAACTTAAATCTAAATTGCAGTGTAAAAATAAAGCAGCCAGTATTTACCCTGCACAGAAACAAAATAACTCACCCAAATCTAATGCACATGTTATATCTGCCTCCCCTGCAGTGCACATGGTTTTGCCCATTTGCCAACAAATTTGCTGCTGTGATCAGGTCTGAATTAGGCCCATTGCACATACAGTAATAACACAATAACTCAGGCTCACATGGCCCTTTCTCAAGTAAATATATTATATACAAGACCGTTCCGGCCGTGTGAAGGCCTGGCCTCTCAGCTCCACCGGGATGCTTAGATGGGGGCGTGCTGAGAGGATTTATATCTCCAGTCCATCCCTAATATATAGCTGTATTTTGTGGGGGTCTATGTACAGTTGTAAGACAAATATTGAGGAGCATTTCTACTTTTTCCTCCACGTTTCATTCCCCTCTGACGCTTTGCGCAGTGGACTGCTGGGGTGGCGCCCGGAAGAGGTGTCAGGGAAGGGTTATTACTTATTACTAGTGATGAGCGGGTTCGGTTTCCGAGAAACCGTACCCACCCGAGCTTTACCTTTTTTTACACAGGTCCGAGCAGGCTCGGATCCTCCCGCCTTGCTCGGCTAACCCGAGCGCGCCCGAACGTCATCATCCCGCTGTTGGATTCTCGCGAGATTCGGATTCTATATAAGCAGCCGCGCGTCGCCGCCTTTTTCACACGTGCATTGAGATTGATAGGGAGAGGACGTGGCTGGCGTCCTCTCCGTTTATATACGAGACAGTTGATCTGATTGCTTTGCTTTGCTTGTTTATTTTACTATTGTGGGGAGGATTGGGGAGCAGCTGTTAGGAGGAGTACAGTGCAGAGTTTTGCTGATAGTGACCACCAGTTTTTTATCCGTTCTCTTCTCTGCCTGAAAAAAACGCTCCATACCATATCTGTGCTCCGTGTGCTGCATGATATATCTGTGCTGAGTGCTCACACTGCTTAATTGTGGGGACTGGGGAGCAGCTATAGCAGGAGTACAGTGCAGAGTTTTGCTGACAGTGACCACCAGTATACGTTTGTCTGCCTGAAAAACACTCCTGTGGTGTCTTTTTTTTTTATACTAGTAGTTTAGCAGTTTGCTGACAGTGTCCACCAGGTCCATTATACTGTATATAGCAGTACGGTAGGCCACTGCTGTACCTACCTCTGTGTCGTCACTCGTCATCCATAAAGTATACTATCCATCCATCTACATTGTATACCTGTGGTGGCTTTTTTTTTTATACTAGTAGTTTAGCAGTCTGCTGACAGTTTCCACCAGGTCCATTATACTGTATATAGCAGTACGGTAGGCCACTGCTGTACCTACCTCTGTGTCGTCACTCATCATCCATTAAGTATACTATCCATCCATCTACATTGTATACCTGTGGCGGCTTCTTTTTTATACTAGTAGTTTAGCAGTCTGCTGACAGTGTCCACCAGGTCCATTATACTGTATATAGCAGTACGGTAGGCCACTGCTGTACCTACCTCTGTGTCGTCACTCGTCATCCATAAAGTATACTATCCATCCATCTACATTGTATACCTGTGGTGGCTTTTTTTATACTAGTAGTTTAGCAGTCTGCTGACAGTGTCCACCAGGTCCATTATACTGTATATAGCAGTACGGTAGGCCACTGCTGTAACTACCTCTGTGTCGTCACTCGTCATCCATTAAGTATACTATCCATCCATCTACATTGTATACCTGTGGTGGCTTTTTTTTTTATACTAGTAGTTTAGCAGTCTGCTGACAGTGTCCACCAGGTCCATTATACTGTATATAGCAGTACGGTAGGCCACTGCTGTACCTACCTCTGTGTCGTCACTCGTCATCCATAAAGTATACTATCCATCCATCTACATTGTATACCTGTGGTGGCTTTTTTTTTTATACTAGTAGTTTAGCAGTCTGCTGACAGTGTCCACCAGGTCCATTATACTGTATATAACAGTACGGTAGGCCACTGCTGTACCTACCTCTGTGTCGTCACTCGTCATCCATTAAGTATACTATCCATCCATCTACATTGTATACCTGTGGTGGCTTTTTTTTTATACTAGTAGTTTAGCAGTCTGCTGACAGTGTCCACCAGGTCCATTATACTGTATATAGCAGTACGGTAGGCCACTGCTGTACCTACCTCTGTGTCGTCACTCGTCATCCATTAAGTATACTATTCATCCATCTACATTGTATACCTGTGGTGGCTTTTTTTTATACTAGTAGTTTAGCAGTCTGCTGACAGTGTCCACCAGGTCCATTATACTGTATATAGCAGTACGGTAGGCCACTGCTGTACCTACCTCTGTGTCGTCACTCGTCATCCATAAAGTATACTATCCATCCATCTACATTGTATACCTGTGGTGGCTTTTTTTTTATACTAGTAGTTTAGCAGTCTGCTGACAGTGTCCACCAGGTCCATTATACTGTATATAGCAGTACGGTAGGCCACTGCTGTACCTACCTCCGTGTCATCACTCGTCATCCATAAAGTATACTATCCATCCATCTACATTGTATACCTGTGGTGGCTTTTTTTTTTATACTAGTAGTTTAGCAGTCTGCTGACAGTGTCCACCAGGTCCATTATACTGTATATAGCAGTACGGTAGGCCACTGCTGTACCTACCCCTGTGTCGTCACTCGTCATCCATTAAGTATACTATCCATCCATCTACATTGTATACCTGTGGTGGCTTTTTTTTTATACTAGTAGTTTAGCAGTCTGCTGAGTGTCCACCAGGTCCATTATACTGTATATAGCAGTACGGTAGGCCACTTCTGTACCTACCTCTGTGTCGTCACTCGTCATCCATAAAGTATACTATCCATCCATCTACATTGTATACCTGTGGTGCCTTTAAGTTGTGCGCATTAAAATATGGAGAACAAAAATGTGGAGGTTAAAAAAATAGGGAAAGATCAAGATCCACTTCCACCTCGTGCTAAACCTGCTGCCACTAGTCATGGCCGAGACGATGAAATGCCATCAACGTCGTCTGCCAAGGCCGATGCCCAATGTCATAGTACAGAGCATGTAAAATCCAAAACACAAAAGATCAGTAAAATGCCTCAAAAATCAAAATTAAAAGCGTCTGAGGAGAAGCGTAAACTTGCCAATATGCCATTTACGACACGGAGTGGCAAGGAACGGCTGAGGCCCTGGCCTATGTTCATGGCTAGTGGTTCAGCTTCACATGAGGATGGAAGCACTCATCCTCTCGCTAGAAAAAAGAAAAGACTTAAGCTGGCAAAAGCACAGCAAAGAACTGTGCGTTCTTCGAAATCACAAATCCCCAAGGAGAGTCCAATTGTGTCGGTTGCGATGCCTGACCTTCCCAACACTGGACGGGAAGAGCTTGCGCCTTCCACCATTTGCACGCCCCCTGCAAGTGCTGGAAGGAGCACCCGCAGTCCAGTTCCTGATAGTCAAATTGAAGATGTCAGTGTTGAAGTACACCAGGATGAGGATATGGGTGTTGCTGGCACTGGGGAGGAAATTGACAAGGAGGATTCTGATGGTGAGGTGGTTTGTTTAAGTCAGGCACCCGGGGAGACATCTGTTGTCCGTGGGAGGAATATGGCCATTGACATGCCTGGTCAAAATACAAAAAAAATCAGCTCTTCGGTGTGGAATTATTTCAACACAAATGCGGACAACAGGCGTCAAGCCGTGTGTTGCCTTTGTCAAGCTGTAATAAGTAGGGGTAAGGACGTTAACCACCTCGAAACATCCTCCCTTATACGTCACCTGCAGTGCATTCATCATAAGTCAGTGACAAGTTCAAAAACTTTAGGCGACAGCGGAAGCAGTCCACTGACCAGTAAATCCCTTCCTCTTGTAACCAAGCTCCTGCAAACCACACCACCAACTCCCTCAGTGTCAATTTCCTCCTTACCCAGGAAAGCCAATAGGCCTGCAGGCCATGTCACTGGCAAGTCTGACGAGTCCTCTCCTGCCTGGGATTCCTCCGATGCATCCTTGAGTGTAACGCCTACTGCTGCTGGCGCTGCTGTTGTTGCTGCTGGGAGTCGATCGTCATCCCAGAGGGGAAGTCGGAAGACCACTTGTACTACTTCCAGTAAGCAATTGACTGTACAACAGTCCTTTTGCGAGGAAGATGAAATATCACAGCAGTCATCCTGCTGCAAAGCAGATAACTCAGGCCTTGGCAGCCTGGGCGGTGAGAAACGTGGTTCCGGTATCCATCGTTAATTCAGAGGCAACTATAGACTTGATTGAGGTACTGTGTCCCCAGTACCAAATACCATCTAGGTTCCATTTCTCTAGGCAGGCGATACCGAAAATGTACACAGACCTCAGAAAAAGACTCACCAGTGTCCTAAAAAATGCAGTTGTACCCAATGTCCACTTAACCACGGACATGTGGACAAGTGGAGCAGGGCAGACTCAGGACTATATGACTGTGACAGCCCACTGGGTAGATGTATTGCCTCCCGCTGCAAGAACAGCAGCGGCGGCACCAGTAGCAGCATCTCGCAAACGCCAACTCGTTCCTAGGCAGGCTACGCTTTGTATCACCGCTTTCCAGAATACGCACACAGCTGAAAACCTCTTACAGCAACTGAGGAAGATCATCGCAGAATGGCTTACCCCAATTGGACTCTCCTGGGGATTTGTGACATCGGACAACGCCAGCAATATTGTGCGTGCATTACATCTGGGCAAATTCCAGCACGTCCCATGTTTTGCACATACCTTGAATTTGGTGGTGCAGAATTATTTAAAAAACGACAGGGGCGTGCAAGAGATGCTGTCGGTGGCCCGAAGAATTGTGGGCCACTTTCGGCGTTCAGGCACCGCGTACAGAAGACTGGAGCACCACCAAAAATACCTGAACCTGCCCTGCCATCATCTGAAGCAAGAGGTGGTAACGAGGTGGAATTCAACCCTCTATATGCTTCAGAGGATGGAGGAGCAGCAAAAGGCCATTCAAGCCTATACATCTGGCCACGATATAGGCAAAGGAGGTGGAATGCACCTGTCTCAAGCGCAGTGGAGAATGATTTCAACGTTGTGCAAGGTTCTGCAACCCTTTGAACTTGCCACACGTAAAGTCAGTTCAGACACTGCCAGCCTGAGTCAGGTCATTCCCCTCATCAGGCTTTTGCAAAAGAAGCTGGAGACATTGAAGGAGGAGCTAAAACAGAGCGACTTGTGGATGGAGCCCTTCATTCGCTTAACCAGGATTCACGGGTGGTCAATCTGTTGAAATCAGAGCACTACATTTTGGCCACCGTGCTCGATCCTAGATTTAAAACCTACGTTGTATCTCTCTTTCCGGCAGACACAAGTCTGCAGGGGTTCAAAGACCTACTGGTGAGAAAATTGTCAAGTCAAGCGGAACGTGACCCGTCAACAGCTCCTCCTTCACATTCTCCCGCAACTGGGGGTGCGAGGAAAAGGCTAAGAATTCCGAGCCCACCCGCTGGCGGTGATGCAGGGCAGTCTGGAGCGAGTGCTGACATCTGGTCCGGACTGAAGGACTTGCCAACGATTACTGACATGTCGTCTACTGTCACTGCATATGATTCTCTCACCATTGAAAGAATGGTGGAGGATTATATGAGTGACCGCATCCAAGTAGGCACGTCAGACAGTCCGTACGTATACTGGCAGGAAAAAGAGGCAATTTGGAGGCCCTTGCAGAAACTGGCTTTATTCTACCTAAGTTGCCCTCCCTCCAGTGTGTACTCCGAAAGAGTGTTTAGTGCAGCCGCTCACCTTGTCAGCAATCGGCGTACGAGGTTACTTCCAGAAAATGTGGAGAAGATGATGTTCATTAAAATTAATTATAATCAATTCCTCCGTGGAGACATTCACCAGCAGCAATTGCCTCCAGAAAGTACACGGGGACCTGAGATGGTGGATTCCAGTGGGGACGAATTAATAATCTGTGAGGAGGGGGATGTACACAGTGAAAGGGGTGATGAATCGGACGATGATGATGAGGTGGACATCTTGCCTCTGTAGAGCCAGTTTGTGCAAGGAGAGATTGATTGCTTCTTTTTTGGTGGGGGCCAAAACCAACCAGTCATTTCAGTCACAGTCGTGTGGCAGACCCTGTTGCTGAAATGATGGGTTCGTTAAAGTGTGCATGTCCTGTTTATACAACATAAGGGTGGGTGGGATTGCCCAAGGACAATTCCATCTTGCACCTCTTTTTTCTTTCATTTTTCTTTGCATCATGTGCTGTTTGGGGAATATTTTTTTGAAGGGCCATCCTGCCTGACACTGCAGTGTCACTACTAGATGGGCCAGGTGTTTGTGTCGGCCACTTGTGTCGCTTAGCTTAGTCACACAGCGACCTTGGTGCGCCTCTTTTTTTCTTTGCATCATGTGCTGTTTGGGGACTATTTTTTCAAGTGCCATCCTGTCTGACACTGCAGTGCCACTCCTAGATGGGCCAGGTGTTTGTGTCGGCCACTTGGGTCGCTTAGCTTAATCACACAGCTACCTCATTGCGCCTCTTTTTTTCTTTGCATCATGTGCTGTTTGGGGACTATTTTTTTCAAGTGCCATCCTGTCTGACACTGCAGTGCCACTCCTAGATGGGCCAGGTGTTTGTGTCGGCCACTAGGGTCGCTTAGCTTAGTCACACAGCTACCTCATTGCGCCTCTTTTTTTCTTTGCATCATGTGCTGTTTGGGGACTATTTTTTTCAAGTGCCATCCTGTCTGACACTGCAGTGCCACTCCTAGATGGGCCAGGTGTTTGTGTCGGCCACTAGGGTCGCTTAGCTTAGTCACACAGCTACCTCATTGCGCCTCTTTTTTTCTTTGCATCATGTGCTGTTTGGGGACTATTTTTTTCAAGTGCCATCCTGTCTGACACTGCAGTGTCACTCCTAGATGGGCCAGGTGTTTGTGTTGGCCACTAGTGTCGCTGAGCTTAGTCACACAGCTACCTCATTGCGCCTCTTTTTTTCTTTGCATCATGTGCTGTTTGGGGACTATTTTTTTCAAGTGCCATCCTGTCTGACACTGCAGTGCCACTCCTAGATGGGCCAGGTGTTTGTGTCGGCCACTTGGGTCGCTGAGCTTAGTCACACAGCTACCTCATTGCGCCTCTTTTTTTCTTTGCATCATGTGCTGTTTGGGGACTATTTTTTTCAAGTGCCATCCTGTCTGACACTGCAGTGCCACTCCTAGATGGGCCAGGTGTGTGTGTCGGCCACTAGGGTCGCTTAGCTTAGTCACACAGCTACCTCATTGCGCCTCTTTTTTTCTTTGCATCATGTGCTGTTTGGGGCCTATTTTTTTCAAGTGCCATCCTGTCTGACACTGCAGTGCCACTCCTAGATGGGCCAGGTGTTTGTGTCGGCCACTAGGGTCGCTTAGCTTAGTCACACAGCTTCCTCATTGCGCCTATTTTTTTCTTTGCATCATGTGCTGTTTGGTGACTATTTTTTTCAAGTGCCATCCTGTCTGACACTGCAGTGCCACTCCTAGATGGGCCAGGTGTTTGTGTCGGCCACTTGTGTCGCTTAGCTTAGCCATCCAGCGACCTCGGTGCAAATTTTAGGACTAAAAATAATATTGTGAGGTGTGAGGTGTTCAGAATAGACTGAAAATGAGTGGAAATTATGGTTATTGAGGTTAATAATACTATGGGATCAAAATGACTCCCAAATTCTATGATTTAAGCTGTTTTTTAGTGTTTTTTGAAAAAAACACCCGAATCCAAAACACACCTGAATCCGACAAAAAATTTCCTGTGAGGTTTTGCCAAAACGCGTCCGAACCCAAAACACGGCCACGGAACCGAACCCAAAACCAAAACACAAAACCCGAAAAATTTCCGGTGCACATCACTACTTATTACATACATGGCAATAAGATTTATTCTTACTATTCAGTATGCAAGCCACCCTCTTCTCTCATCGGTGCTGCAAATCTCTCCTTCCCATCAGAGGGGACAGAGGTCGGTTCTGTTCTCCATATTATGCTGAGTGTTGCTGATCTTGTTGGCCATTCCTTTCTAACGACAAGACTATGGGACTGTATATATATATATATATATATATATATACACTGCTCAAAAAAATAAAGGGAACACTTAAACAACACAATGTAACTCCAAGTCAATCACACTTCTGTGAAATCAAACTGTCCACTTAGGAAGCAACATTGATTGACAATCAATTTCACATGCTGTTGTGCAAATGGAATAGACAACAGGTGGACTGGAAATTATAGGCAATTAGCAAGACACCCCCAATAAAGGAGTTGTTCTGCAGGTGGTGACCACAGACCACTTCTCAGCTCCTATGCTTTCTGGCTGACGTTTTGATCACTTTTGAAAGCTGGCGGTGCTTTCACTCTAGTGGTAGCATGAGACGGAGTCTACAACCCACACAAGTGGCTCAGGTAGTGCAGCTCATCCAGGATGGCACATCAATGCGAGCTGTGGCAAGAAGGTTTGCTGTGTCTGTCAGCGTAGTATCCAGAGCATGGAGGCGCTACCAAGAGACAGGCCAGTACATCAGGAGACGCGGAGGAGGCCGTAGGAGGGCAACAACCCAGTAGCAGGACCACTACCTCCGCCTTTGTGCAAGGAGGAACAGGAAGAGAACTGCCAGAGCCCTGCAAAATGACCTCCATCAAGCCACAAATGTGCATGTGTCTACTCAAACGATCAGAAACAGACTCCATGAGGGTGGTATGAGGGCCCAACGTCCACAGGTGGGGGTTGTGCTTACAGCCCAACACCGTGCAGGACGTTTGGCATTTGCCAGAGAACACCAAGATTGGCAAATCGCCACTTGCGCCCTGTGCTCTTCACAGATGAAAGCAGGTTCTCACTGAGCACATGTGACAGACGTGACAGAGTCTGGAGACGCCAAGGAGAACGTTCTGCTGCCTGCAACATCCCCCAGCATGACCGGTTTGGCAGTGGGTCAGTAATGGTGTGGGGTGGCATTACTTTGGGGGGCCGCACAGCCCTCCATGTGCTCGCCAGAGGTAGCCTGACTGCCATTAGGTACCAAGATGAGATCCTCAGACCCCTTGTGAGACTATATGCTTGTGCGGTTGGTCTTGGGTTCCTCCTAATGCAAGACAATGCTAGACCTCATGTGGCTGGAGTGTGTCAGCAGTTCCTGCAAGACGAAGGTATTGATGCTATGGACTGGCCCGCCCGTTCCCCAGACCTGAATCCAATTGAGCACATCTGGGACATCATGTCTCGCTCCATCCACCAACGCCACATTGCACCACAGACTGTCCAGGAGTTGGCGGATGCTTTAGTCCAGGTCTGGGAGGAGATCCCTCAGGAGACCATCCGCCACCTCATCAGGAGCATGCCCAGGCATTGTAGGGAGGTCATACAGGCACGTGGAGGCCACACACACTACTGAGCCTCATTTTGACTTGTTTTAAGGACATTACATCAAAGTTGGATCAGCCTGTAGTGTGTTTTTCCACTTTAATTTTGAGTGTGACTCCAAATCCAGACCTCCATGGGTTAATAAATTTGATTTCCATTGATAATTTTTGTGTGATTTTGTTGTCAGCACATTCAACTATGTAAAGAGCAAAGTATTTAATAAGAATATTTAATTCATTCAGATCTAGGATGTGTTATTTTAGTGTTCACTTTATTTTTTTGAGCAGTGTATATATATATATATAATAATACATATAGTCCAGCACTCCCTTTAATGAACAAATCGCCCCGGTGCCCTCAGAGAAGCTGTTGCTAATAGAAAAAACAAATGCTGCTGCACTCAGGGACTTCTGAAAAAACGATGTATTGAAAAAGTCACATGGAAAAAGACATCAACGTTTCGGGGGTCCTAGCCCCTTTGTCAAGATGTGAGTGTGAAAATGACAAAGGGGCTAGGACCCCCGAAACGTTGATGTCTTTTTCCATGTGACTTTTTCAATACATCGTTTTTCAGAAGTCCCTGAGTGCCGCAGCGTTTGTTTATATATATATACACTGCACAGGACTATGGTGTATTTTCTACAGTGCATTCCTGTTGTTAATCTGGTATATTGGCATCTAGTATCTGTCACTAGCAGTATTTACTATTAGAGATGAACGGGTTCGGTTCTTCGGAATCCGAACCCCCCCGAACTTCACCCATTTTACACGGGTCCGAGGCAGACTCGGATCCTCCCGCCTTGCTCGATTAACCCGAGCGCGCCCGAACGTCATCATCCCGCTGTCGGAATCTCGCGAGATTCGCATTCTATATAAGGAGCCGCGCGTCGCCGCCATTTTCACTCGTGCAATTGGAGATAATAGGGAGAGGACGTGTGCAGCGTTCTCTCAGTTGTGTTCAGTGTGCTGCAAATATCTGTGCTCAGTGTGCTGCAAATATCTGTGCTCAGTGTGCTGAAAATATCTACGTTCTCTGCCTGAAAAACGTAGGAGGACAGTGCAGAATTTTGCTGACCAGTAACCACCAGTATTATATCAGTACGGTACAGTAGTCCACTGCTCTGCCTACCTCTGTGTCGTCAAGTATACTATCCATCCATACCTGTGGTGCATTTTAGTTGTTGTGCGCAGTAGTAGGAGGACAGTGCATAATTTTGCTGACCACCAGTATATAATATATAGCAGTACGGTACAGTAGTCCACTGCTCTACCTACCTCTGTGTCGTCAAGTATACTATCCATCCATACCTGTGGTGCATTTTAGTTGTTGTGCGCAGTAGTAGGAGGACAGTGCATAATTTTGCTGACCACCAGTATATAATATATAGCAGTACGGTATAGTAGTCCACTGCTCTACCTACCTTTGTGTCGTCAAGTATACTATCCATCCATACCTGTGGTGCATTTCAGTTTTGCACAGTAGTAGGAGGACAGTGCATAATTTTGCTGACCACCAGTATATAATATATAGCAGTACGGTACAGTAGGCCATTGCTATTGATATATTACTGGCATATAATTCCACACATTAAAAAATGGAGAACAAAAATGTGGAGGGTAAAATAGGGAAAGATCAAGATCCACTTCCACCTCATGCTGACGCTGCTGCCACTAGTCATGGCCGAGACGTTGAAATGCCATCAACGTCGTCTGCCAAGGCCGATGCCCAATGTCATAGTAGAGAGCATGTAAAATCCAAAAAACAAAAGTTCAGTAAAATGACCCAAAAATCAAAATTAAAAGCGTCTGATGAGAAGCGTAAACTTGCCAATATGCCATTTACGACACGGAGTGGCAAGGAAAGGCTGAGGCCCTGGCCTATGTTCATGGCTAGTGGTTCAGATTCACATGAGGATGGAAGCACTCATCCCCTCGTTAGAAAACTGCAGAGCCACTCCTAAATGGGCCAGGTGTTTGTGTCGGCCACTTGGGTCGCTTAGCTTAGTCACACAGCTACCTCATTGCACCTCTTTTTTTCTTTGCATCATGTGCTGTTTGGGGACTATTTTTTAAATCTGCCATCCTGTCTGACACTGCAGTGCCACTCCTAGATGGGCCAGATGTTTGTGTCGGCCACTTGGGTCGCTTAGCTTAGCCACACAGATAACTCATTGCACCTCTTTTTTTCTTTGCATCATGTGCTGTTTGGGGACTATTTTTTAAATCTGCCATCCTGTCTGACACTGCAGTGCCACTCCTAGATGGGCCAGGTGTTTGTGTCGGCCACTTGGGTCGCTTAGCTTAGTCACACAGCGACCTTGGTGTACCTCTTTTTTTCTTTGCATCATGTGCTGTTTGGGGACTATTTTTTAAATCTGCCATCCTGTCTGACACTGCAGTGCCACTCCTAGATGGGCCAGGTGTTTGTGTCGGCCACTTGGGTCGCTTAGCTTAGTCACACAGCGACCTCATTGCACCTCTTTTTTTCTTTGCATCATGTGCTGGTTGGGGACTATTTTTTGAAGTGCCATCCTGTCTGACACTGCAGTGCCACTCCTAGATGGGCCAGGTGTTTGTGTCGGCCACTTGGGTCGCTTAGCTTAGTCATTCAGCGACCTTGGTGCAAATTTTAGGACTAAAAATAATATTGTGAGGTGTTCAGAATAGACTGGAAATGAGTGGAAATTATGGTTATTGAGGTTAATAATACTATGGGATCAAAATTACCCCCAAATTCTATGATTTAAGCTGTTTTTGAGGGTTTTTGTAAAAAAACACCCGAATCCAAAACACACCCGAATCCGACAAAAAATTTCCAGGGAGGTTTTGCCAAAACGCATCCGAATCCAAAACACGGCCGCGGAACCGAATCCAAAACCTAAACACAAAAACCTTAAAAATGTCCGGTGCACATCACTATTTACTATGTATATTATTTATGAAGGGGCCCATCCGAGCCTCTAAGAACGGGCCCCTAGCACAGCAATTTTCCCGGTGGGCCCTTTATGCTCTGGTCAGACACTGATAGTTATACTTTATATAATAGAGAACCATTACAAATAGGCTATTAGACCGCTAGGGATATTGCGATATTAATGGCACTATACTTAATGTATACTTCTGCAACTTTGCAATTTCTCACAGCTATATGATACCACGTTCACACTGCCTTGAAAAATCTGGGTTATTGCACGTGAACGCGCTATAATCCGGGTTTATGTGCAGTGTGAATGGGGGTCCTGACAAATTCCCTCGTCGTCTGACCCGGTATTTCAACCCGGGAATAAAGAAGGGTTATTCCCAGGTCAATACCGGGTCAGGCGCAAGTGTGAACGATGTAGTGTTCCCGGGTCAATGCGATCGGGGACCCTTCAACACTATCAGAGCAGGCAGTGCTTGTAGATCATATGATCTCCAATCGCTGCCCCCGCATGTGACCCGGTGACGTCATTGACACGGCAATATGCCGTGTCGGGGCAGCCAGTCTGAACGGGGTCTCAAGCGGGTTGCACCTGGGAAGGTCTCGTGCACGAGTCCCGGGTGCAACCCACCATTTGAAAGTGTGAACATGGTATGAGTAACATCAGCTTTGACTCATGCATCCATAAATACTTACAAAATAATTTGTGGCCCAGGTATTACATGATAAGAGGCATCAGTGGTGGCAATAGCTATTGGACAATGGGCAGTAATCAGCCACCCATGAAGGCTTGTCCCACACTTATCACTCTATACTTCTACGCTTAGAATGAGATGAGTCCATATTATTCCTAGGTTGGTGACTCTGCAGTGATAGCTGCCCTGGGGAACAAAAGGAGCCCAGGTCATGAGAGTAACGCTGGTTTCACACCTACACAATCGTCTGCTCGTTCTTTAGATTTCAAGCTTTTCGTTCGATATCGGAAAAGTGTGTACGCACTCTGTGGCCGCCTCTGTGGGCGTGCTTAATTAAGCCAGGTCAGGTGGCGTGCTGAGGTGGGGTTGTGTTACCGGCGGCTGTGATCCCGGGGGAGGGGGAGGAGGCGAGAACACCCAGTCCGCTGAACTCGCCACAGGTTCTATTCCCACTCTGTAGGTGTCATGGACACCCACGAGTGGGAATAGTCCCTGTTAGTTGGCATGCCGACATTCGGGATTTCGAGCGAGTGGCATGTAGTGGGTCAGTATTGTGACTGGCGGTCTCCTGACCACCCACGGCCGGATTAAGGTCCACATGGACCTGGGGCTGAAAATGGTCAAGGGACTATTGTGAGTAGTTGAGGAGGTGTGGTTAAAGCTGTGTGGATGTGGCCAGTGCCATGTGAACATGTACACCCCTACACTATAAGCCCCAATGTCTCCCAAAATATGTAAAAGTTGAATAACGGTATCACTTTGTGAGGAAATGAGAAATATAATTTTAATTCTTATGACTTATGGCAGGCATGTCCAAACTGCGGCCCTTCAGCTGTTGTGAAACTACATATCCCAGCATGCCCTGACACAGTTTTGCTGTCAGAGAATACTAAAGCTGGCTCAGGGCATGCTGGGATGTGTAGTTTCTCAACAGCTGGAGGGCCGCAGTTTGGACATGCCTGATTTATGGTAACCATGTGACCATCTGGGCAGTTATTAACCATAAAGCTGTCATGGTAATGGGCCTATTATTATCTGTGGTCTGGATCTGTAGCTCCATCCGCCCCATTTTTAATCTGGCCCTGTGACTGCCAGTCACATAACTACATCCCAGCGTGCTACATGCTCTCGTATAAACTGGCGTTCCTTTACATGTAAATATTTGCCCTTTTTGCGCTTGCCCTTCACTGTAATTGGCCCATATAGTGATACAAATTGTTACGTAGGCAAAACTGTGTCCGGACTTGCTGGGATGTCTAGTCCCACAGCTACTACTGCAAATGGAAGTGGCCAAATGCATACACCATGCACTGTTACCCTTACCGGTAATTGCGGCATATAAATACAATTTATTTAGCTTACAATACTATTAACCTTTTTTTTTTCCCAAATAAAGGTTTTATTTTAAAGATTCTGAATAATTGACAACTTTATTGGCATTTGAGCCACATAATTAAACACTGCAGCCTACATGGCTGTACACAACGCCAATTGGGAATCTGCAAACATATAGTGGTATACAGTATGTCGCTTATACAGTCGTATGCCAGCAATGCATCACGTGTCACCATCCCGGCCTGTATCCCTGTGAGCAGGCTTGGACTGGCCCACAGGGATACAGGGGAAACCACCGGTGGGCCCAGGGCCGGTGCAAGGTTTATCAGCACCCTAGGCATGAAGTCACTGTCACCCCCACCCCCCTCCCCCCGTGCCAAAAAATAGAGCCCTCAGGAAAAAAAGTACAGACACAGCCACCTCTTGATAATTCAGCAATTTGGATTAGGTTATTAGAGTTAGTTTGGGCATGTGGTTATGGTATTAGCAGGGCTTGCCTAATGCCAAGTTTTTTGGTAAGCAAATATATAGTTTGGCGCCCCTTGGAGTACTTTTGAGCATGGACCTGGAAATAGTAAGTGGGTGTTGTCTGACGGGAAAACCCCAGTTGCAGTGCTCCTTACACATTATGCCCACAGTAGTATCATCTGGCAAATATATTGTTTCTCTATGGATATATATACAAAAATGGTGATCTACGGTATATTAATTATTTTAATAATGCATGTCAACATTTCTATGTGCACTCACATGTTCACTATATCTACAACAAGGAAAGAGTTCAACTTGCCAGTTTATGAAAAAATAGCGATCACCCAAATGTGACTGCCGGGACCATGGGGTGCCAGTGATGATGTCACGCTGTCTCCCAAAGCCTCCCGCTGAAGCCAGCGCACCCTTTCTAGGAAACCGGGACCACCCACTTCACGGACGGGTGCCGGGCTGCAGGGGGGATGCGGACAAGTGTGGGAGAATACGGAGGCCAGCTCCTGGGAGACTTACCAACTTTTCCTGGTGGTTATGAGTGCCAGATGATTTTCAGGAGCTTCCTGGCCATTCCTGTAGAGTTGGCAAGTATGTTGCTGGCGCAGCTGAGCCAGGACGCCCCCTACTCGGCTGTGTAACCAGTGTATGGCTAAAACCAGCCCTGGGTATTAGGGATAGGATATCAGGGCTGATTTACCAGTGTGGGTTAAGATTTAGGGTTATCATTAGGGAGAAGTGTGTGTGTGTGTGTGTGTGTGTGTGTGTGTGTGTGTGTGTGTGTGTGTGTGTGTGTGTGTGTGTATATAGGATTGTCGGCTCAAATCCCGACACTTACTAATTAATACCCCTTTTCTACTGTAGCACGGGTCGCAGCCATGTCGCCTGACACGGCTGCGACCCGTGCTACAGCCCCCTTTCATACAGCGCTCACCAACCCGGCATATTGCCGGGTTGGTGACGCTGCTGCTGACTCGGCAGGGGCGGCGCTGGGAGATCACATGATCTCCCAGAGCCGCCCTCCCAAACACTGTGAACGGGAGCCGTGTCGCCAGTGTCGGACTGGGGCATGAAGAGCCCACCAGAGGGATGCTGTTGCAGGGGCCCATGCTTAAGGGTGTGGCCAGGCTCCACTGGGGCGTGGCCAGCCACCACAGAGGTTTGTCTAACCATTACAGAGTACATGTTCTGTGCCCCTTGGTAAGTATATAATAAACAATATTCTTGTGAAGTATAATGTAACATAAGTATAATGCATAATGGAAGTGCACTAGCGTAGAGTCTGGAAACTGATCCCTAGAAGAGGAGGAGGGCCCACAGGAAGTAGGGCCCACCGGTGGTTTCTCCTGTTCCCCTGTGGGCCAGTCCGGCCCTGATCACCGTGGTATACAATAACACAAACTGTGCAGTATGTTCCACTGAAAGTAAATGATGATGCCCAATCTCCACCAAATCCAGGGATGTGTACATTTTTTGCCATTTTGTGGCTGGGGGTGGAGGGTGATCTACGGCCACCAAATTCAGGACTCTCCTGCCAAACTTGGGAGAGTTAGGAGCATACCGGAGGAGATATGCAGGTGGTTACTGCAGGGGCCAAGTCACTTGACTGTCCAAATCCTACAAATAAATACCCCAATCAGAGTACTGCACAGCAGGACGGTACCCGGTCTTTAAGTGTCGACATCACTCAGGTCGACAGTCATTAGGGCGACCACTATTGGTCAACATGCATTAGATCGACATGGTCTTTAAGTTGACCTGGTCAGTAGGTCGACTTGGCAAAGGTCGACAAATGAAAAGGCCGACATGAGTTTTTTGTTTGTTTTTTTATATATATTTTATTGAGGTTCACAAAGTACAATAAGTATAAGCAGGAGAAAACATGTGATCCCGCCATTATACAAAACTGATTGAGTCATATAGCAACTAATCTTATGAGTGGTGGGGCATGAAGGAGAACCTCATATTTTCCATTTTCTAACATAAAACATCATAATTATTATAACCAATAGATTTACATAAGTCAAGCGAAAACTCTTCTTACAATGATATCAAACGTAAATCCAGTATACAAAGATAACAAAAAAAACCTAAGCAATGTAACATACTAATGTGTTCATCCCGTCGGGGAACACAGAAACCAAAAACAATAAACTAATATATAAAAAGAAAGAAAAATCTAATAATACCTGCTTAGACTAGGGGACCACCGACCCATCCATGGAGACATCATCAGAGCTGAAGGAATTACATAGTAGACGGAGAACCATAGAAAAGAGATAGAACAGATAAAAGAGATAGAAGAGGGAGACACGGAAGGCTAAGGCGGGCTTCAGAGATTAGAGCAATAAGGAGGAGAGGGAGGGAGAAGAGACAGAAGAAATGAGGGGAGAAGGATCAGGCGGTAGTAGGAGAGAGAGGAATTGGAGGATTGTCAGCTATAAGCTGTTGGACATACCATGTGGTGCAAGAGAAACTCTGTTGAATGGCAAGTTTTGTTATATTGGGCAGTCTATGGATAAATCGTCCCCAACATTGAAACAACGCAGGGGTAAGTATTTCCTTATTGAGAGACGTTTCCAGCCAGTCCATTGTGAATAGAAAGAGTAACCTGGAGGTCACCAGTGGTAATGTGGGGGGAGTATCAGAGATCCACTGCTGGAGTATGGCCTTCCTGCCCACCGCTGATAGAATCATCACTATTTTCGTGTCTTGTGAGGGAATATCGGGTTGATCAAGGATATGGCCGAAGAGAGCCCAAGAGGCAGTGCATTGAAAGTGCAAACCCAACTCGGAGATACCATAGTCCCTCACCTCAGCCCAGAAAGCTTGAACGGAGGGGCAATGCCAAAAGCAATGCATAAGATCAGCTAAAGGTGCAGAGCACTTTTTACAATCAGCCGAGTCAGATAAACCCATCAAGGAACTCCGCTTTGGAGAGATATAGGCTCTATGTAGAATTTTATAAGACATTTCCTGATACAGACTAGCCGGGATGAGTTTCAATGAGGCATAGAATCTGTCCATTACGGCCTCAGGGGACATTGAGGGAATTTGAGAGGACCATGTCTGAACTTGAGCGAGATCAGTAGTGGGTATATGTTCTGTGCGTATGTGGGCATAAATGGTCGAAATGGAATATGTCCCAGAACGCAGGAGCGTATCTAGAGAGTTAATAAAATCTGATGGATGAAGATGAGAGAGGACCGATTGTACATAGTGTGAGGCTTGAAAGAATTGAAATGTGTGGTGGGGATTAATGTTATATTTGGTTAGCACTTCAGCAAAGGAGAGTATTTTTTTCCTAGAATCAATAAGATCACCAACCTGCCTAATCCCTGCTGTATGCCAATCAATGAAAGGAGAGAAGGCCTGACCTCTCTGAAATTGCAGGTTCCCGACCAGAGGGAGAAATAAAGAGTAGGTATGTTGTAGCTTTAGGGACTTTCTAGATAGTCGCCACGCCGCAATGGTAGAGGTTAAAAGTAAATTGTCAAGATGAGGGGGCAACAATTCGGATCTATTTGCGTGGAGGAGAAAGCTGAGGGATAAGGGGGCACAAAGCTGGGAATCAATCAACGAGTGATCAAAGACTGACGTGCCTCTAAGCCAGTCCATGGCAAAGCGGAGAAGACACGCTCTATTATATTGCTCCATGTCTGGCAGATTCATTCCCCCATTCTGTATCGTCTGGGATAACTTGAAAAAGCTAATTCTGGGTCGTTTATCGGCCCAGATAAATTTAGAAATAGATGAGTTAAGGGAGGATAAATCAGATTTTGAGAGCAGGACTGGAACCATCTGAAGGACATAGAGCAATTTGGGGAAACTAGCCATCTTAACTAGGTTGCAATGGCCCATTAAATTAATGGGCAGTTTTTGCCAGAGCGCTAATTCAGTCTGAATTTTAGCGAGGATAGGGCCTATATTATCTGAATAGATACAAGCAGGGTCGGAGGGGAGAAGGACTCCAAGATAAGTGATATGAGTGGGGGCCCAGCGAAACGGGAAAGGAGCATCCCAACCCGTGGTGATCTGAGCAGATAAGGCCAAAGCCTCCGATTTGTCATAATTAATGGAAAAACCGGCAAAGGAGGAGAAATTTTCAATAATGCTTTGTAGTGCAGGAATAGATTGTCTCGGGTTAGAGGTAAAAAGGAGAACATCGTCAGCAAATGCCATCAGTTTCACCTCCCTGTTGCCTATCCCAATACCCCGGAATATGGAGATATTAAGGATATATCGTAAAAAGGGTTCCAAAGCCAAATTGAAAAGAAGGGGGGAGAGAGGGCAGCCTTGCCTAGTGCCTCTTTCAAGAATAAAAGAGAGACGAGGGGATATTATTGACCACAACCTGTGCAGAGGGATTGTTATAAAGGGAGTTGACAAGGCCGCGGAAGTTCTCACCAAATTGCTGATGAATCAAAACCCTTGTTAAATGAGGCCAAGCGATCTTGTCAAAGGCCTTTTCCGCATCAAGGTTTATCAGGACGTTATCCGTGACGTTGTGGAAGCGTGAGTGAATGATGGCTGCTAAGGCGGTTCTAATACCCTGTACAGATTGACGATTTTTAATAAAGCCCATCTGCGCAGGCGATATAATGCGGGAAAGGCAGGGTTGTAATCTGTTGGCCATCAATTTCGTGAGGATTTTGAAATCCTGATTGAGCAGGGAAATCGGTCTGTAAGAGCTGGGCAGGGAAGGGTCTTTGCCAGGTTTCGCTAGAACTATTATAGTTGCTTCGTTGAATCTAAGTGGCGTGGTCTTGGAGGTGAGAATGTGGTTGTAGAGAGATGTGAGAGTGGGAGCATCTTACAAAATTCTGCGCCAAAGCCATCAGGACCCGGGCTTTTATTATTAGGTAAAGTCTTGATGATCTCAACAACCTCCTCAACCGTGACCGGGCATTCCAGAGAGTCTCTCTCCTCCTGGGTCAGGGCTGGGAGGGCAGCCGCTTCCAGAAAGGAGCGATTAGCTTCCGGGTCGTCAGGGCCCCATGCGTATAAAGATTGATAAAAGCTCCTGAATTCGGTACATATAGTTTCGGGGTCAGTAGTCAATGTGCCCGAGCTATTAATGGCATTAACCCATGTGCGGGATTTAGGGCCTTTAATGAGATTAGCTAGCAGTTTGCCTGATTTATTACCCCACCTGTGAAATCTGTTACGTTGATAGTCGTAGGACAATTGTGCTCGTTCCGTGAGGAATGTGTCATATATAAGTTTAGCAGAAAGATAAGCTTCTTTATGTGCGGGGGTGTCATGCTGGGTGTATCGTCTGTATGCGGAGGTGAGAGTAGTGCTTAAAATGTGTAATTGGGAAGAAAACTTCTTCCGTTTAGAATGAGTGTAGAACATAATGTGGCCTTGAAGATCGGCCTTTGCCGCGCCCCAAAAAATTGGCGAATCTAGGGTCTGATCGCCATTGTCCAGAATGTAATTGAGCCAGGACTGTTTAAGGTGGAGAAGAAAATCCGCAGACTGGCGTAGATATGCAGGGAAACACCACCTAGGTACACTACGGGGGGGTAGGGTTAGACAGATGTGGAGAGAAACCGGGGCATGATCGGATATAATAATATTCTCAATGGAGGTATGAGAAACATTGGGAAGAAGTTCAGTGATTGTAAAAATATAGTCTATTCGAGAGTGAGAGGAGTGAGGGTGGGAAAAGAAAGAGAAATCTTTCTGGGTAGGGTGAAGGATACGCCAGGGATCTAAGAGGTCCAATTGAGCACAGAAGGAGGAGAGTAGCTGAGCAGAGGATGTATGAGTAGTGGAACTTACCCCGGACCTGTCCATGGATGGGTCAATTACCAAATTGAAATCCCCACCGACAACCAGGTTTTGGCTATCCCAATTAAAAAGAGTCGTTAAAAGATCTGCAAAAAAGGAGTCAGGTGAAATATTCGGTGCATAAACATTAAGAAGGGTATAGACATTATTGTTAATATTCACATCCAGTAGCAGAAACCTGCCCTCGGGGTCACAAAGTTTCCTGATTACAGAATATTGGAAATTGGCGTGAAATAGTACCACTACCCCCCTAGATTTAGAGTGATATGGGGAGGGGATACATTCTCCAATCCAAGGGGCACGCATGGTGTGTTTAGGGTCATCTAGCCAATGCGTCTCTTGTAAAAAGACAATATGTGGAGACATACGTTTCAGGTGGGATATCACCTTTATCCTCTTGACTGGGTGGTTAAGACCCTCCACATTCCAAGAGATAATGTGGAGTGACGTAATATTTGGGCTACCGTCTACATGAGATGGAGGGTGAGTGTCAGAAGACACATCAACCCACCCCTACTGGGAAAAATATAAGCGACAAAACGTGAAGAATAAGATAGGGTCCCAACCCGTCCCAGCGAGCGGGGGAGAACTCCCCCAATGGAGGGAAGGGGTCCCAGCCCAGGCAGACACAACCAACAAAATACAAAAACTGTAACAAAAACATCAAGAAAACAAACAAACAAACAAAAAATAAGAGGGAGAAACAAATCGAGAGTGTGCGATATCCACACTCGGGGCAATTTGCATGTGAGACCCAAGCGTAGGCTTGGATGGCAAAGAGTCACCAGCTGGCAAAGTCAAATCCTGCTCAAGTGTTGGCTAGAGTGAAGTGCCGTCGGGCCTCCTCTGGATCATCAAAAAACCGCGGCCTGCCATCTTCAAAGACTCTAAGACGAGCTGGGTAGAGTAATGAGAATCTGATCCCTGCCTCAAAAAGATGCTTCCAGAGGGGGGCAAACTCCCTGCGCTTCGCGACCACCAGAGCCGAGAAGTCCTGGAAAATGAGGAGACGGTTACCGTTGACTGAGAGACTAGTAGACTTGCGGTAATGGTCAAGGAGTCTTGATTTATCAGCATAGTTCAGGATTCTCATTATGACTGGGCGAGGGCGCCCAGCGGAAGTTTTGCGTTCAGGCCCTAGCCTATGGGCTCTTTCAATGACAAGAGGGACTCCTTTCAAATCCATGGATAGTTGTTCCGGAATGCCTGTCGAAAGGAGATCCAGGAGCTCATGGCCTTTTATCGACTCTGGTATGCCTATGACCCTAAGATTATTACGCTCTATTGCGATTTTCTAGGTCATCTAGCTTCTCCGAGAGGTCAGAGACCTCTAGTTGCTTGGCTTGTGAGGAACGTTGCGCTTCCTCTAAGTTGTCTTCCAGAGTCGATATCCTTTGCTCCGCTTCGTCAAGGCGGGTGGAGTGTTGGTTGAGCAGGGTCGAGGAGGACTCTATGGCTTCTTTAATACCCGCCAGCTTCTCATTGAGGAGTGGTCCCAAGACCGCTAGCAAATCCTTATGTTTAATTTTAGGTTGCTTCACAAGTGGTCGCGATTTGCGGGAACGCTGAGATAGTGAGCGTGTACCAGAGCGATCAGAATCAGAGGAGTCGCCACAAGGAGTGTCCTCTCGAGATTGCTGAGTAGTGCTTGCGGACATAACGGGCAGGGGTATCAGGAACTTTTCCATGCAGTGGTATCTTACAGAAAGGGGCGCCCCCAAAGCGCAGAGAGCCCGAGTAGTAAAGGGTGTAGTGGGTCTCACATGCTAGATACGGAGATTTAGAACAGCCACATTTCGGTCACAGAACTCAGAGAGTGGAAGAAATGCGGAAGTCCCTCAGCCAGGGCCAGAGATGATATCCGAAGCAGGGACGTGGACCAGGGTAGGGACGCGTGCCAAACCTCCGCATTATCTCTCCGGAATCCCCAAGGCGGACAGCCGTTTAGAGGAAGGCAGTAATCAAACCGTGCAGCGGGGGGGGGGGGGGGGGGCAGCGGGAGCCGGGGCCCACCCCCAGGCCAAACTGGTGTGGAGTAGATGGAGCACAATCCAGGGGGCCAATAATCCAGATGTGTTGGTATCCCACTGTGTTACAGGTAGGCCCAGTTGTATAAAATAGCAGCTACTCCTCCTTCCCCTATGTTACTGTGCAGATCAGCATTAAAATGGCTGCCAGGCTGGGCAGCATGTAAGGTGAAGTAACCGTGAGAGGCAGCAGCAGCAGGGCTCCAACTCCAAACAGTGCTTATAAAAGGGTGGATGGGGCAGTTTCCCTCAGAGGGTGAAAGGAGCACTGATCTCTGTGCCCCAATCCACCCAGCGGCTCAGCGTCCCGGCACCCTCGATCCGGCGCCTGCAGTGGCGCACGTGATCCGGCCGTCTCCGCGCTGCTCCCCGGCCAGACCGCCGCACGGCTCCAGGCGGTGAAAGGGAGCCAGGTAAGAGGAGGCAGTGAGGGGTCACCCACGGGGGTGTCCGGAGACGGAGGGATGGCCCGCTACACACGTTCGCGGCACGTCCGGAAGTCCGGCGGGGCTGCGTCCAAATTGAGGTCCCGGCTTCAGTAGGAGGACCAGGCCGCAATCCGCGGGAGCCTCCACGGCGCTCCCCGATTACGCGGACCCGGTCAGGCAGTAGCAGGGGGATGCAGAGGGGACTTGGGGGTAGTATATGTGGTGGAGGAGCGGGCCCAAGCAGGCCAGGAGGGCAGGAACTGCGATGTTATAGCAGGAGCTCAGGACAGCTGCAACTGCTCCCCTCTCCTGCCAGGCCACCCCCCCCCCCCCCCCCCCCGACATGGGTTTAAAAAAAAATGTTTTCATCTTTTTCTTACTTTACGATCCACGTGGACTATGATTGGGAATAGTAACCTGTGCCGAGCGCAGCGGTAGTGGAGTGAGGCACCTTGCCCGAAGCATGGCGAGCTTTACCAAGAAAACAACACCCCAATTTTTTTTTAAAACTCATGTCGTCCTTTTCCATGTTGACCTTATGACCGTGTCGACCTATTCAAGGTGTCAACCTAGTCACTGTCGACCAATAGTGGTCTTCCTAATGACTGCTGATCTAGTTAGGGTCGATCCAATGATCCACAACCCAGCAGGACGTACCTCCTAATTATCCATACGGAAGGAACAAAATCCTGACTAAGCAGGGCAGTCACACAAGATCAGGACTTATCCACTAGAACCAGGACAGCTGGCAGATTCTCCTGCTCTCTCCCACTTGTTCATGAAGCTTTCACTACCTGCTGCTGCTCATGTCTTAAACTCATTTACTACTTTTCTTGATCCTGGAATGCTGGGGCACAGTTTGTAAAAAGGGCTTAGTACATAAAGGGGCTAATTTATCGACAAGTTCTATCATAGGCAACAAGTTTTAAAACTTGTTGCGTATTATAGATGGTGCTCCATTCAGCTCCTAAATGTTATGTGTTTGAAAAATGAAAGCTGGGAGCTGATTGGCTGGAGCACCATTTATCCTATGCAACGGGTTTTAAAACTTGTTGCGTATGATAAAGCTTGTTAATAAATCAGCCCTTAAAGATGAAACACAATGGGGCAAATTTATTAAGCCTGGTGAAGTGATAAAGTGGAAGGTGCTAAAGCAACAGCCAATCAGCTCCTAACTGTCATTAGCCTGTAACATGGAAGTTAGGAGCTGATTGGCTGCTGCGTTATCACCTTCCACTTTATCACTTTACCAGGCTTAATAAATCTGCCCCAATGACTCTAGGCCTACCACCTCCCAAATCCAGACCTAACATTATATCAATATAACCCATATTTCATAATTAGGCCTCATCTCCTTTAATCAATTCTAAAATTAAATCAAGCACATTTAAGAAACTTACTGCCTCTCAACAAGCCCTGGCATCAAATTATTAGTACTCGCAATAATAATTAGCCCTTATTCTCCCCAAACTCACCCTTTATTCAATGACTATTCTCAAAACTAACCCACCATTAAATAGCTTCATCACATCTAAAGTTATAGCATCACCGTTAAATTAATAACCCCCCACCATGATGCTAATATTAAATGAAATAGCCCCCACCCACCATTAAATGTGTAGCACCTCTCCTCACCCAACGATTAAAATGAATAGCCCATGTCACCACCCACATTACTTTCAGACTTACCATTTTCCATGTTCAATTGGTTACAGAGGCAGGCTCTTGTGACTGCATCAGTCCTGGGCTGGAAGGAATCTTTCCGGGCAAGTGGAAATCCCCTATTGCTTTAACAAGTGTATGGTTTCCTGCTTAAGAAAAGGGCCATATAAACATACATTATGTGGGACCTTCAAAGAGTCCTCTATTAAACCTGCTTTAAATAATAGCCCCACATCTGTGTAAAGATGCATGTAGGTTAGTCCTCTTTTAGCATTGTTTCTTATGTAAGAGTAGCAAATTGACACCATGAGGTCCTGTGGAGAGCTCATATCAAGAAGAAGAACTGGGGTTATGAAGTTCTCACCCAACATACTTCTTATCCATAGGCAAATCTAGACATTTTTGTTGATTGGTTGTCCCCAGACAACCCCAAGGCATATCAAGGCATGACCAGGGCATGACCAAGCACGGTGGTGGGATCCTTTGAGCTTGGAAAAAAAAGATGTACTTTAAAGTTTTTCTGTGCTGGAGGAGAGGACATAACTTTTTCTCCATGGCTGGCCTTGGCACCCCTTCTCAATCAATAGTCCCTATTCATTTTAGGGCACTTAAGTGTGCAGAACAAACCTTAAACTTCCGAACCAGAGCCAGATAGAACATACAGAATGCAGCTTTTTCAAGGGTTAAGGTTTTATGGTTTCCAGACATTAGTTAGACTTGGGGGTGGGTTTAAGGGTGGGATCTAGTTGATATATACTTTCAACAGGCAGGGATCGGCCTCTTTCAGAGTACGTCCCCTTCCTCCACCACATTTTTCCTTGTTCTTGACGCCTTTTTTCTTCAGGTATAAAGACAGGAAAGAATGGCAGCCGAGGACCTACTGAGCTGCTTAATAGGTCACTGCATTATAATACTCCTGTAGGCTCATTTCCCCACGGGAATCAGCGGTGGGATCTTGATGGTATTGGGGATATGTTTGTCCTATATACTTGCCTATGAATGGACAATTAGCCCTGCAAGTTTGTTATCTGCTTCTAGGAAGACATTGACCTCTGTTGGCTGCTGTTTCTTTTGGTCACCAGGATACAGTTTTTTATTATTATTATTATTATTATTAGTATTAGTATTAGTATTATGTATTGTTGTTTTAAATAAAATGGCCGACCAGTGTTAACACAACATCTGTCTCAGTGTGTTTATTTTAGATAAGTTGTAAATTTTGAGTTGCAGGGTTTTGGTTTGATCTGTCATTGGCTGCAAGGTGTTTATGCCAAATAGTAGTGCCCTTAACTCATACTATGCCACGCAGTAGTGCCCACAGGTTATTTTATGCCGAATATTTGTTTCTGCAGCTTTCATTATGCCAAATAGCAGTGTCCACAGTTCATATTATGTCAAAAAGTCCTTGTCCATCCATGTTATGCCAAGCATTAGTGCCCACAGTTGATATTATGCCACATGAAGAAAAGGTAGGACCACTCGGTATATCAGGGGACTAATACTCAGATTCAGTATATATGCAGAATTAATAATTAAAAATATATATAAAAATGCATACAAAATACACATCTAAAAACACATGTAAAAGATATCAAAGATGATTGCAGTCATAAGTCCAAATGGTATGCAGTTATATTCCTGACAGTTGGGATCCCGACGATCGAAATCCTGATGCCTAAATATCGACAGCCATTGAAATACCGACGGTTGAAATCTCGGCCGCCGGCCATAAACCCCTGTTGTGTGGTGGTCCACGCCACCACCCGAGGGGGAATAGAACCTTGTGGCGACCAAAGCGTGGTGAGCGCAGCAAACCCGTGACGGTACACGCTGCGCTCGAGCTCGGGATCCTGTAAGTTGGGAATTCATACTGATCACGTCCAAAGCTATAGTTTGGTATTGGTAAGACGTGTATCATATTCAACGCAAGACTGGGCAACTTATCATGTGTCCATCGTAAGATATTGACCACTGTAGATAAATGTAAAGATGGTTCAATTAAACAGTGGTTATAGCGTGATGAATATAGGACAAAGTGGTTTCCCAAATATATTCCAGGACATATAGTAGGATGCATTCAGTATCCCGGCGGGCAGGATGTCAGTGGTCATGTGACCAACGCTGGAATCACGACACCACTCAGGAGACTGGCATCGGAACACAGACAGCCGACATCCCGAAGGTAAATATTGAGGTTTGGGTTAGGGCCCGGAGTTGGGTGGGTTAGGGTTCGGCACTAGGGTATAAGGGTTAGCTGTAGCCGCCACCCCCGAGGGTTAGCCCTAGCCACCCCTATAGTAGGGGACAGGATCTTCAGTGTCATGTGACCGCCAACATCCCGACTGCCGAGATGCCATACCGAACCCCATATAGTCCCTCCAAGGAGATAGATGCTGTAAAGCTGTCCAAAAACAAAGTCACTATTCCTTAATAATAAGGATATGTAATACTTTGTGAGGATGGTGGTAATGGCAATCCTCCCTCAACGTCTTTAGCTGCAGGGAATGTTTGGACCGGGAGAGCTGTGGAAAGAGCTTCCATCCAGCTGACACATTGCCGTAACTGGAAAATAGCCGCAGATGTGAACCGATGAACCAGTATGGAAAGAGAATCCTCACTGTGGACAAGATAACCGGAAGTAGTTGTAGCTGAGTGCATGTGTTACCAAGGCATGAGATCTATGTCCAAATAGGCTGCCTGGTCATCACAAGTCTTAACACGTAGCAGTGCCCACACAGTTCATATTATGCCACGCAGCACTGCCCACATTTCACATTATGCCAAATAATAGTGCTCACGTTTCATATTATGCCAAAAAGTACTGCCCCATTCAAACTAGGCCAAATCATAGTTGCCTATCCTCCTGGAACTTCTGGGAAAGTCTAGTTTGAAGCTGTTATTTCCCGCTGCCCTGCATTATAAATCAACTCTCCCGATTTTCTGGATACTTCACTGCAGCCAGGGTTCCACCAAAGAATTTCTGGGCAAGGATAGTGATTTGCTGCAGTCACTGTTACTCCTGTCCAGGCTCATCAGCAACTGCTATCCGACTCTTCTTGTTTCTGTGTCTGCTGCTGCTGCTCCTAGCTCCTAGTGTGTGTGAGCTGTGGAATGTTTTAGTAGTAATCTTTAGTTAAACACACAAAAAGGACAATACAGAAAAGTTTTTAAATTATTATTTTTTTTTACCAAGAAATGATCATTAAAGAAAGAATTCACACTTCACTTATTCACTTATTCAGCTTTAGAATTCACTTATTCAGCTTTAGCTGCAAAATTGCAAATTCACAAATTGGGCGATTATCGGATGACTGCACATGCGCTGCGAACACAAGGCTGAAATGCGTTCGTAATGAGATCACAGGCCCAGCAAAGTGTAATCGCATAGCGATTGCCAGGAAGTGACTATTTGTGGGAGGTAACATTGCGTTTGTGGGGAGTGGTTGGGAAAACGCAGGAGTGCCATGGCCGATATCAGGGCGCATATCTGACGTCAGCTGCGAGTGCTGCGATTAATAACATGGCGCCACCGTGACTGTAGCTGCGTATATCCTGCGTATGCATCGATCAACCGGCAGGCCCGGCGACAGGGGGGTGTGTCAAAGGGGACATCCGTACCGGGCCCCGACATTGTGAGGGGCCCCAAGGTTCTGGGCATTAACCATGGTGTCGAGCTGTGGCAGTGCGGCGGCTAGCACGGGGTATAATTTAAAGGTATCACGGCGGACGGAAGAGAGCTGTGGCACTGGGGAGTTGTTAACTGCGATGGTGGAACCCGCTCCCCCACCCCTCTGCTGCGGTAACCCAACCACTGCCCCCAGTCACCTGTTCGGGTCCCGTTGTGTGCGTTAGATATCACGTGACGCATCAGTACGACGCTGCGCCCTCTACCTCCTCCCCACATTTCATAGTTCAGTCTTTGCAGTGGCGATAGTCCTAAGAGGAGCCCAGTCCAGTGCCCAGGAGAAACACTGGAAGGCAGGAGAAACAGCCCAGGCAGCGTGGAACTGGAGGATAACAGTGGTATTTTGGTAAGTGACAGCAGTCATGGGGGGTCATTCTGACCTGATCGCTCGCTGCAGTTTCTCGCAACGCAGCGATTGGGTCGGAACTGCGTATGCGCCGGCGCCGCAGTGCGCCGGCGCATGCCAGCCGTCGTTGCCAAGCGATCACCTCTGAGGCAGAGGCGGTTGCTGGGCAGGAGTGGGCGCGGTGCGGCCAATGCAGTCATGGCCGTACCGTTGGGGGGGGGCGCGGCAGCTGTGTGACATCACACGCAGCCGCTGCGGGCCGGGGAGCGATGAGTAGCTCCCGGCCAGCATGCTAAGGCTGCGCTGGTCGGGAGCTAATCTTGAAGTGCAAAGACATCGCCGTTGTGCGATGCCTTTGCACTTCTGCGGGGGAGGGGGCCGGAACAGACATGCGGGGCGGGCTAGCCCTGTGCTGGGCATCCCCCCGCATGTTAGTGTGAATGATTGTAGCTGTGCTAAATTTAGCACAGCTACAATCAACTGGGAATGACCCCCAGAGTGTAGAAATGCTGTCACGCAGGGTCTCTCATGAGACAGAGCATTCATTATAACCCCCCCCAGATAATATTCACTATGCAATGCTATATCAAACTGCAGTTACTGCTCAACCAGTATGCAGCGTATATTTACATTGCTTAGTGAATATTAGTTATCTGTGTTTTTATATTATATTAAAAAAACACATCGTCAGTATGCAATGTAATAAAGATACACTGCACTACTGCTGCACACATGGTTATCACTATCTGCACTTTGAATAGAACCTCTCTAGCTGGTGGCAGTGACATTACTGGTTTTTATTAATAATGTTGAATTGCCGGCATAATGTTATTTTAGAATTAAATAACATGCCAGCAATTCAACAATATTAATAAAATATACTAACGTCACTGGTATACTAAAGTTCAGATAATGTATTATGGCCCACTTTACTCAGCAGTAGTGCAGTGTATGTATATAGTAACATACCTAACTGTGTTGAGTTTGTATATTCTCCCCATGATTGTGTGGGCTTCCTCTGGGTACTCCAGTGTCCTTCCACACTCCAAAAATATACTGTGTGTAAATCAGTGTGTGTACACGTGTTCAGGGCAGACTAGGTGGCCCAAGTGGTTCTTATCTGCCGTCAAATTCTCTGTTTCTTTGTGTACACCTGAACAATACTCATATATGGCAATACATTTATTGCCACATGCAGGGGAGGGATGTGTGGGTCTGGGTTCAAGGTTGGGGGGGGAAGAGGGGGGCCCCAGAGGTATCAGTGTACCGGGCCCCGAGATTTCTGTTGCCGGCCCTGTCAACCGGAATTGTCAATGGTACTTGATATCTGCATATGCATCGCAATTATGTGATTGCATCAGTGGGTATCTTTTACCTTTCTGATTGGCTCTTCACGAGCGGTTTTTAGCAAAAGGAGGCCCTCATTCCGAGTTGATCGCTCGCTAGCTGCTTTTAGCAGCAATGCACACACTAGGCCGCCGCCCTCTGGGAGTGTATCTTAGCTTAGCAGAAGTGCGAACGAAAGGTTAGCAGAACTGCTCGTAAAATCTTTTCCTGCGGTTTCTGAGTAGCTCCAGACCTACTCCTAGATTGCGATCACTGCAGACTGTTTGGTTCCTGCTTTGACGTCACAAACACGCCCTGCGTTCGGACAGCCACTCCCCCGTTTCCCCAGGCACGCCTGCGTTTGTACCTGACACGACTGCGTTTTTTAGCACACTCCCGGAAAACGCTCAGTTACCTCCCAGAAACGCCCCTTTCTGTCAATCACTCACCGATCAGCAGAGCGACTGAAAAGCGTTGTTCGGCCCCGTGTAAAATTGCTTAGTTTGTTGTGAAAGTACTTTGCGGGTGCGCACTGCGGCCCATGCGCATGCGCAGAAATGACAATTTTAGCCTGAACGCTATGCTGCTAAAAACAGCTAGTGAGCGATCAACTCGGAATGACCACTGCAGTTCTGAGAAAAATGCAATTTCTGTCTCAAATTAGTGATCCAAGCTGAATGAGTCAAATTGCATTTGGAATTTATTGCATAGGCATCACATTTATCAGGTATATTGACAGCAAATAGATGCAAATAAGAAATCCAGTATTACAAAAAGAAATCATTACAAAATTTCACAAAATATATTGCTACTGATGTTATATAGAAATATTTAGCAACAAGCAGTTAAGCTTAGACACGCCCATATGTGGAGTAGACACGTCCTTTGGGTGGAGCATGACACACACCCTCAATGGCACTCCACACATCGTATGCCGATTTCTACTACAGACTATACTCTCCCTGAAACTAGTTTTAAAAGTAGGCAGTATGGGCCAAATAGCAGTACCCACAGTTCCTATTATACAAAACAGCAGTCCCCACAATACATATTATGCCACATATAAGTGCCCACAATTTAGTTTATGCAAAATAGTAATGCCCGCAATTCATATTATTCCAGTAGTAGATTCATACTATGTAAAATAGTATTCCCACAGTCAGGGCCGTAACTAGGTGTGTGCGGGGTGTGTTCTGCACATAGCGCTGCTCTAATTACTTCACTTGCAACTTCCCCCATTTTTGAAGCCCAGAATCTTCTGTCCACACCTGTCTCCTACCCCCAGCTCTTTTGTTGCTAATACCTATACAGCATTCATGGACTTGACTTGAGAGCTCTTTGTTGTTCAGTCGCACTGTCGTTTATTACATTTCTGGATGCTGATGCACCCGGGATTCAAACCCATTGCTTATGACACTCAGTCGGACACTCTATTTATTGAGATATCTGTCCTTACATGAAAGCTAGAGAATTCCAAACTGGAGAGTTTTAACTATTTGCAGCTGACCTTGTACTTTGTGAAGGGGTGATCAGCGTTACGGCTGGGCGGCTCTATGTAGTGTGTGGCTGCAAGGGATTGGATGTGTGGCTGCACACTGCATGGATCTGCTCGATTATGGTTCTGGTTATTTTTTTTCGGGCTACAGATAGCTTCATATAGTTAGAAATGTCATAGTTTTTTATGCTGGATCAAGTGGCTCGGTGGGAGGGGTGTTTGGCTTGGATGCAGCACGTTGTGGATTCGAGTCCTGGGTGTGGCAGTATATTGAAATGTGTTATTAATTGAGGGGTATTGTGGCTGAATGGTGGCAAGCTCTCGGGTTGAGTGCACGAATGTGGTATAAAGAGGTTTAGTGTCCAAATCCATTTACCTACTGTGATCTGTAAATGTGTGTGTGTGTGTGTGTGTGTGTGTGTGTGTGTGTGTGTGTGTGTGTGTGTGTTGTGTGTATTTTATATATATATATATATATATATATATAAAAACATATTTTCATATCTTTTCCTCATGAGGTATGCGCCTTATGTCCCTACTGGAAAAAGACCCGGGGGGGAGGGGCAATTCTTTTTCTGGCACAGGGCACCAAAAACTCTAGTTACGGCTCTGCCCACAGTACATATTATGCCATGCATTTCTGCCGTAGTTTATATTATACCAGAAACTGTTGACATTATGTTAGTACCCTCAGTTCATATTACGCCATGCAGTAGTGCCCTCAGTTCATATTATGCCATGCAGTAGTGCCCTCAGTTCATATTACGCCACAAAGTACTGCCCCATTCATACTATGCCAAATAGTAGTGCCCACAGTTCATCTTATGCAAAACAGCAGTCCACACAATTCATCTCATGCCAAATAGTAGAGCCGATAGTTAATATTATACCACGCATAAGTCCCCAAAGTTACAATTATGTCAGACAGTAGTCCCCACAATTAACATATTGCCATATTGTAGTTCCCATAGTTCATATAATACTATACATTAGACCCCCACAATTCACAATGTGCTTTTACAGAAACTTCAGTGGCGCACGCAGGGGAGGGGGGGGGGGGTGTTCCGAGTACCCAGTAACATCACCTGATGGACCAAGGTTTGTTTTTTTCTGTGCAAGAGACAGCTCTGTCTCCATCTCTACAGTGACTACTGCGGTCACGATTGGAGCTGCTGCGCATGAGCATGCACTGTTATGCAGAAGAAGTGTATCAGTCAGTAGAGGCATCCAGGTGTAGCTGCTCAAGTGTGTGTATAGGTTACAACTGACACCTCCCCCCCCCGCCCCTTACTAACCTTGCTTTTGCCCCTCTATCACTTAGATCTAAACGCTCAACATCATCACAGAAGTATCATGACCTGACTTCTACCTGAACACAGCCCAGTAGACTGTCTCGTTCTTCCAGCTGACAGAAGCCAACCCCTTTTGTAGTTAATCAATATAAAACTAGAAAAAATGCCCCCCCCCCCCCCCCCCCCACCTTGTGCCTGACACAGTTTAGTTTTATATTTATTTTTGTCTCCAGTTTTTGTGCTTTGTTTTTCTTGGCACCTAGCCTTTAATGGTGGACAACTCAGCAGTGTATATCTTCTAGCTGGAATCAGGATGATAAGATACAGGGAGCACCAGCCAACAAGTCTGTAATTGGTTTCCAGACCCCAGTGAACGCACTGCTGCAGCCATACCTGCTGCTGCTCCAGAATCTCCAGTGACCACTTTCTATGTCTAGTCAGCTACTTCCTGCAAGACGGTCTCCTCTCTTATCCCGGTGGACGGACCATAATCCCAACTGCCAGGCACTATGTATACTGCAGAATATCAGCCACTCTGCCATCCGGGAGAACAGCTTACATTCCTTGGAGTGAGACATTCTGGTAGAATAGGCAACTCTGGCATGGCCGCGGCCAAGGCCGTCTTTTCCTATGGGTTCAAACAAGGGAAGTTCCCCAAGGGCTTCAGGAGTATAAGGGCCCTAGGCTGGTAGCTGAGGGTCTCATTTTTCCAGGGGTGACAGTTTTTTTTTTCAATCGTCCCTGAGGAACCAGAGATAACCAACTTTAAAACAGTGGTCGCCGTTCAATCCTGTTAATTGCTTTTTCCAGCCAGATATCTTGGGTTCTGTTTTACTTACAGTATTTCTGATGGTATAGTCCAAAAGCAGGGACACACCCCTTTTGCTGGACACTGGCAGCTTGTCTCTGCTATGCCCAGAACCAAAGATATCAGCCTTCCAGCAGCTGGTCCCTGCTCCAGCTCCACACGCCTGGTTTGCAGTTTTATATGTTCGTTGGTGGATTGCTCTAGTTCCTGAACTCTGGTCCTCATAAGTTCCTCAGGCCCAGTATCTCCTGAAAGGTGGGACTCTCTAGTTTGTTATCCCATTGAAAGCTAAGAAATCTATTTTCAGAAACTGGAGATATCTGCAGTCAAGCAAGCTGCCCTCCCATTAGAAAATGATGAATATTATGCCCACTCCGCTATTCACCCGTCCTTGCATAGTAAACACCCCTACCACCCTGGAAGTCATGTACCAGGGGCTCTTTCATTCAGCCCATTGCCCCCTTCTACGGTATATATATATATATAGCACAAGTGGTCAGTAAAAAATGTCCAAAAATAAAAAATACATACATGTTGAGGCGCCTAACTCTTCTTGCTAGTAGCTGCTCTCTAGTCTCTCTGATCTGATGCGCCATGAGTTTCAAGGCAACTGGAAACCGCCCCTAAGTTTTTCTGTGAGGAGATGAGTGAAGTGTTAATTAGGAGAGGACTGCATGGGCAGTTTCTTGATGCGAGGAATGGAGACTCCAAATCTAGTAGTGTTACTCTCAGAGGCCAAAAAAGTGTGAGGGAGGGGGAGGCACTAGCATGGGTGTCAAGAAAGGGTTAGAGGCCCAGGACCAGGGTGCCGAGATGAGGGAGACTCCTAAGACACTGCAGCTGACTGCATTCTATTTGCCCATAAGAACAGTAAGGTGGGAAGGGGGAGTGCACATGGGTTGGGTACAAAATTTTGGCAATTGGGATCCTGTCAATTAGAAAACTGACAGTGGGATCCTAATGATCAGAATCCTGACGGATTTGCTGTAAGTATTTTTATCCTAATCCTACCCCCAACCCACCCCTTCTGCAGCCTAACCCTAACTTCCCTCTCCAACAGCCTAACCCTAACCGACCCCTACCGAAGCCTACCCCTAATCCCCCCACCCCAGCCTAACCCTAACCTTCTCCACATCCATAGACTAACCTTAACCGCCCCCTCCTGCAGCTAAACCCTAACCTCCCCCTGCAGCCTAACCCTAACCATCCCCTCCCCCCCCACACACACAGCCTAACCCTAACGCTAACCTTCTCCTTAGTGCCTAACCCTATCCCCAAGTCTGGTAACTACCTTTGGGATCCATCGGGATTCTGACCATCGGGATCCTGTTGTCGGCATTCTGACTGCTAAGATCCTGACCGTATCCCGTACACACAGCAGGAAATCTAGTGAGAGCGGGAGAGTGGAAGGTCTACCCTCCAGTCACTTTTCTTCAAGTTCCGCTTCTGCCCAAACCCATATGCTACTTGGGCACCATGTGACTTAATGTGGCACCATGCTCACTGTGGATAGTTTACAGTGGTTCAGTGCAGAATCACACCTTTCATTAATGTACATAAATAACCTTTCATGTGTTTCATTATCCTCCATGTGATTTTTGGAAGTCTATGATAACTATGTGAAAACCAGAACACTGACCACTGGCCCATGACCATAAATGGCCTAAAGCAGTAGTGTCCAAGTATTCTTGAATCACGGCACCCTAGAGTATCCACTTTTTTGTCACAGCACCACTAGGCCCAAAGTTTCTTATGGGTAAATTCTGCAAAAAGTATTAAATATAGTAAATTGTGCTTCTACATGCCATCCTTAGAGTCACTTATATGGTGGTGCACAGGGTTGCAGTTCTGTTTGTTACTTATTTTATGATTGGCAGCCACCAGCTCTGGTTTTGCCTATCACATGGACCATAAAAAGTTTGATATGGTCCTGGACCACCATCCCGAGTCCCCCCTGCCAGTTCTCTGCAGTGCCCAGTTTAGTTGCCACTGCTGAAAATAGAATGTGTAACCAACACACAGGGTTAGCAGCTATTTTGTGGGGTTATTAAGTAGAGTAAACTTTCCCAGAAACTAGTGCTTGATAACTGGGAGGAGAACCTCCTGAGTATTCATCAGGCAGTACCTCAGTGGCATCATTGTTTCCTAGGAAATGTGTAAGCTGTACATCGGTCAGTCTCCGCTGTGTGTAGGTCACGGGTCATCTTTATGGAATATATGGATAGCCACTACATTAGATGAACACCAGGCTGGTGTCCATGGTGCTAAGTTGTGGAGGGTTCTTAAACACCTAATGAATTAGATAATGTCACTCATTCAGTGTCTTCTTACCACAGTGCCCCACACTGTGCTCCTGACATGTCCCAGGTCTATCTAAAATCAACTCCACTCACTCACTCACTCACTCACTCACTCACTCACTCACTCACTCACAAAGATCTCAACCATTCATCTCTTCCCTACATCTGCAACATAATTTCTACTAACGTTACCTTAAACCCTCTTTGCTGTGCCAATGATGACTCATCTTCTGCTCACTGGTCCCCTCTTCCCACTCCTGCTCTCAGGATTTCACCCATGCTGCACCCAATCTACAAAATACTTTCCTTCACCCAATTATACTTTCACTCTGCTTTCCAGGCTTCCCCAACTGTGCTCCCCTCTCTCTCCCTGTGTAACCCATATCCCCTCTAGAATGTAAGCTGTTGTGTCTCCTCCATGTAATTATGTATTAAGAGTGATGTTAGCTACTATTAATAAGTATATACATGGTATTTTGCAAGTATAAGGAATTCTGGTTGCCTGAGGAAAAAAAAAAATACATTAAGAGTTAATTAGTACCCGCACAGCTGTTGGTATTTGCCATGACAGGTTTGGGGATAAAGGATGGTATGCAACAGGGAACTGTAGCAATTCCTTACTTGGAAAGGTCTAGAATGAGACCAAAATGTTGACACCATGACAAACTGTCAGCTATCATTAAACTGATTTTATCTGCATGACTGGTAAATTTGATATCTAATGTAGCTTGAAGATGGTCCAATGTCTACTTGAGGAGCATCCCAGGTAGGGATGGCCATCAACCATGGATAGTTGCCAAACATCGATGGCTAACTACTGATGGTCTTGCCATCGATGACAGAGAGCTAGTGGTTCTCTGTCATCGATGGCTGAGTGGAACCAAATAGTTTTTTTTCCCCCACATGGAGCTTA